>NW_006209026.1:276119-282787 GCF_000334495.1 Tupaia belangeri chinensis | reverse complement strand
CGGGCACGTGTGCGTGCGTGTCCAAGATCCTGAGAGGAGAATGGAGGAGAAGGGATTGTGGTGTGGCCATCCCCCCTGGAGGGTGATTTCTCACTTTCTGTCTCTCCGTCTCTCTCTGTCTGTCTGGCAAGCGCACGTGCCCTATAGCAAAAACCTCTAAAAAAAAATGAATATACTATAAATTAGCACCTTGCTGATGCTATATAGCTTACTACGGTCATTAAGTAAGTGTTTTTAAAATATATTTTTTAATTTCAAGAAAAGCAGTTTTAGCTTTAATAAATCAAAAAAATGCTAAGAAATTTAGCTTAAAATTTAAAGCCAGGAAACAGGTTAGAATTCTGTTCAAATAGTAGGTGCATGGACCTATTGGCAGCTCAAGTCAGGACAAAAATTCTTTTTATGGGACCAGCAGTTAGCGTAATGGCTATGTCGCTGGACTCCCATGTAGTCGACCACGGTTCACGTCCCAGACCCGGTGGCTTAAAACTCACGCCTGGCGCGTGTGCGTGTGTGCCCAAGATCCCGAAAGGAGAATGGAGGAGAAGGGATTGCAGCGTGACCATCCCCCCTGGGGGGTGATTTCTCACTTTCTTTCTCTCTGTCTCTCTCCGTCTGTCTGGCGAGCGCACGCACCCTATCGTAAAAACCTCTCAAAAAAAAAAATCTTTATTTATTTTTTTCTGGAGAGGTTTCTTGCTGTAGGGCACATGCGCTTGCCAGAAAAACAGAGACACAGAGACAGAAAGCAAGAAATCACCCCCCAGGGGAGATGGCCATGCTGCAATCCCTTCTCCTCCATTCTCCTCTCAGGATCTTGGGCACACACACACAGGCGCCCGGAGGACAAAAATTCTTAAAACCAGAAAACGAAGCCTAGAAGAAAATCAGCAATGTTTTAGTCAAAAGTCATAAAATTTTAGTCTCATGTACTTTATCTTCTGTTGTGGTTCGATCTTCCCGATTAATTTCTGGGTTATAATATTCAACACCAGACTTGTCCCTATAATTAAGGTGGTCATTTTCTTAGTTTTTGAACTCTTATTTCTGTGTGTCTATGTTTAATTTTCCTGGTATAGCACTCCCTTCAGAACTTCTTGGAGATCTGGTCTGGTATTGGTAAAATCTTTCAGGTTTTATTTATCTGAGAATGTTCTTGTCTTTTCTTCCCACATGAAGGATAACCTTGCTGGGTACAGTATTCTTGGCTGAAATTGCTTTTCCCTTAACACTTTGAATATGTTTTCCCATTCTTTTCCTCACTCACATTGTTTCTGATGAGAGGTCCGCCCTTAACTTGATGGGATATCCTTTGTAGGTAATTTGATATTTCTCTCTTGCCAATTTTAGAATTTTGTCTTTGTCTGTGGTTTTGGTCAATCTGACTATAATGTATCTTGGAGAAGATCTTAGGTCGATTCTATTGGGGATTCTTTGTATTTCTTGGGACTTGATCTTTGAGTGCTTCTCAAGGTTTGGAAAGTTTTCTTGCTGGATTTCATGGAATAGATTATCAACGCCCTTATGAATCTTTTCACCTTTGAAGATACCAATTATCCTGATGTTTGGATGTTTGATGGTTTCTAGTATCTCTCATGTATTATTCTCATTTTGGGGGGCAATTTTCTCGGTCTTTGTGGTGGATTTTTCTAGGCCAGTGATCCTATGTTCTACCTCTGAGATTTGTTTTTCTGTATGATCTAGTCTGCTTTTAATACTTTCAAGGGAGGTTTTGACTTCCTGAATTATAGCCTTCAGCTCTAACAAGTCCACTTGATACTTTTTTTATGGTGTGCATTTCCTCTTTTAGATATTGCAAGAATTTCCTCACCTCCTGGAACTCATCAGCTCCCTTTTCCTGACTTCTCTGCAGTTCATTGTCTCTCTTCTCTTCCATCTCTGTTAACTTTGTCACTGTGAATATTCTAAATTCTTTATCTGACATTTCTGTGAGTTTCATTGTACTGTCTGAGGATGAAGAGGAGTTATTCTTTTCCCTTGGAGGAGAGATATTTGCTTGCTTTCCCAAATTTCTTGTGACCCTGTAGTGATTTCTTTTTTTTTTTGGAGAGGTTTTCGCTATAGGGCGCGTGCACTCGCCAGACAGAAAAAGACAGAGAGACAGAAAGCGAGAAATCACCCCCCAGGGGGGATGGCCACGCCGCAATCCATTTTCCTCCATTCTCCTCTCGGGATCTTGGGCATGTACGCACACGCGCCCAGCGTGAGTTTTAAGCCACCGGGTCTGGGACGTGAACCGCGGTCGACTACGTGGGAGTCCAGTGACATAGCCATTATGCTAACTGCTGGTTCCCACCCTGTGGTGATTTCTGGTCATCTGATGGATGATGTGTTTCTTCCTAGTTCTTGAAGTTCAGTCTGAGCATTCAGAGGCATTCAGGAGGAGGTGATCTGCAATCTCTCTTCCATTCCATTTTTCTCTCTTTATGCATCAGATTCAGTGGGAATTGAGGATATTCTGACCCTAATCATATTCAGATGTTTCCACTTGGAATTGTCTAGACACTCAGAGCGTGGAGGCCACTAGAAATGAATCTGGAGGGTGAAGTCTCAGTAGGAAATCTTCATTTTTAGTCCCTGAAAGCAATATTTCAGGGACCAGCAGTTAGCGTAATGGCCATGTCGCTGGACTCCCACGTGGTCGGCGGTGGTTTGGTTCCTGGGCCCAGCGGCTTAAACTCACGCCGGGCACGTGTGTGTGCGTGTCCAAGATCCCGAGAGGAGAATGGAGGAGAAGGGATTGTGGCATGGCCATCCACTCTGGGGGGTGATTTCTCTCTTTCTATCTTTCTGTCTCTCTCTGTCTGTCTGGCGAGTGCACGTGCCCTATAGCAAAAACCTCTCAAAAAAAAAAATGAAAAAGAAAAAGAAAAAAAGCAATATTTCACAGCTCAAGTTCAGGAGCCATCTCAGGATGGGCCTGGGTTTGTGCTTTTCCCACTAGAAATGAATCTGGAGGGAGAAATCTCAGCAGAAAATCTTCATTTTGAATTAATGAAAGCACTATTTCACAACTCAAGTTCAGTAGCCATCTCCTGATTAACATTTCTATCAGTTTGGGAAATTACACGTTAGTAATATGTTATAAATATATTAATGTTAAACATAATTTAATGGGGACCAGCAGTTAGCGTAATGGCTATGTTACTAAATTCCCACAGTAGTAGTCGACAGCGGTTCGAGTCCCAGACCTGGTGGTTTAAACTCATGCTGGGCGCATGTGCGTGCATGCCCAAGATCCCAAGAGGAGAATGGAGGTGAAGGGATTGTGGCGTGACCATCCCCCCTGGGGAGTGATTTCTCGCTTTCTGTTTCTCTGTCTCTCTGTCTCTGTCTGTCTTTCTGGCGAGTGCATGTGCCCTATAGCAAAAACTTCTCAAAACAAACAAACAAAAAAACGTAATTTAAGGGCATCATTTTTTTAAAAAATTTATTTATTATTACTTTTATTATATTTTAATTCGCTATAGAGCACATGCATTTACCAGAGAGAGAAAGTGAGAAATGTTGAAGTCTGGAACTCAAACTGCAGTCAGCCATGTGGGAGTCCAGCACCTTAACCATCACCTACCTCCTGGCCCCTTAAGGGCATCTTTGACTTTTAAGAATAAAAAGAATTCCAAAGCTGTTTTTTTGTTTGGCTGTATGTTTTGTCTTTTGCCATAGGGCGCGTGCACTCACTGAAAAGAGACAGAGGGAGGGAAAGTGAGACATCACTGCTTGGGGGGATAGCCACACCACAATACCTTCTCACTTCTGGATTTTGGACACTCACACACATGTACCCAGTGTGATTTAGTCACCGGGTCCAGGACTCAAACTGTGGTCAGCCATGTAGGAATCCAGTGCCTTAACCACTGTGTAATTTGCTAGCTCTTCCAAAGCTTCTTATAGGCCAAAAAATCACTCTAGATTCAAAAATCTGGTATATATTTTGCTTAATCTTCAGGAATGTTATGAAACAGATTGGATTCTAAACATCATTAGTATTCTCAAAAAAGCTTTGGCATGATGCTTTCATACTTCACATAAGGAGGATGCTACCATTTTTCTGTGTTTAAGAAGATTTTTAAAAAGGCAGTCCAGGGGAAAAGAAAGCTGATAGAAAGCAAAAAAAAAAAAAAAAGGAAAACAAAATAGCACTCTGACTATGTAATCATATAATGCCACATTTGCTTTGTCTAGTCCTCCATTTTTGCTTTGCTAAAATGCCTTTTGAACATTTATCTATGTTTTTATTTGTTGTGATTTTTAAGCTGCCTGGTCCCAGACCTAAACCAAGGTCAGCCATATGGGAATCCAGCACCTTAACCACCATGCCAACCTTTTAGCTCCAGCCTTGCTGAAATATTTTAAACTAAATCCTAGACAATATCATGTTATTATATAATACTTTATTATGATTATCTAAAAATAATATATATTTCTTACCAAAATGTCATTATCTAATTTAACAAAATTAATAACTCTCAGCATCATCTCATATCCAGACCATAAAAAGAATGTCCTGGGGACCAGTGGATGGCATAATATTTATGTCACCAGGCTCCCACATAGTTGACTGTGGTTCAAGTCCTGGATCTGGTGGCTTAAAACTCACACCGGGCACGTGTGTGTGTGTGTGTGTACCCAAAATCCCAAGAGGAAAATGGAGGAGAAGGAATTGCAGTGTGGCCATTCCCCCTGCAAGTGATTTCTCATTTTAGTCTCTCTGTCTCTCTGGCGAGCACACACCCTATAGCAAAAATCTCTCTAAAATAAATAAATAAATAAAAATAAAATGTCCTGATTGTATCAAAAATGTGTTTTTATACTTGTTGGAATCACGATCCTAGCAACATGCTCACACAGTACTTGGTTGCTGTGCCTCCTAGCCTCTTTTAGTCTGAACCAGTCATTCTACCTCCTCTGCTTCCCCCCTCTGCCATTAACTAGTTGCAGACATCATATTTTTAAATTGAATAATGTTTGCTTCCCGTGTTGTCTTTTTTTCCCCCTTCAGTTTTTTCCATAGAGCACATGCACTCACACTCACCAGAAAGAAAAAGTAAGAAGTCATGCCTCTAGGGGGAATGGCTGTGCCACAATCCCTTCTCCTCCATTTCCTCTCCGGATTTTGGGCATGCATACACATGTGTCTGGTGTGATTTTCAGGCTGTTGGGTCTGGGACTCTAACTGTGGAGACAGCTATGTGGGATCCAGTGCCTTAACTTCCACATCACCTGCTGGCCCCTCCCTCGTGTTGTCATTTCATTTGCTCCCTTATCCTCTGTAATTCATGTAAAAGTTGGCTCTAAATAATTTATTAGATTCAGGGTCAACTTATTTTTTTCCCCATAATGATACGTGATAAGTGTATGTGCTTCACAAGACATCATATCAGGAAGCACACAATATCTGGTGTTTCACTTCTAGAGAAGCAAAAAGTTGGTAAGTCAGTGCTCACAGCCTTGCTAAAGTCCCTTCAGCCCTTCAACTAACAGTTTCATCCAATGATGATTGTTGCCTGAATTAAGTATTTCTTTATTGGTACTGATTTGTTATTGTTTCAAAGACTTTTCAGTCGCTCGTGCGAGGATATGAGTATATTAAAAAGTAAACTGGTCAGCATGGTGGCATGGTGGTAATACAATACCTTGCGACAGTGAGCCCACATGGGAGAGTCCCAGGATTACATCCAGAGGGCTCCCTGTATGTTCCAGGTGTGCTGGTATGCACCTGTGATTAAGGCTGGCTGAGGCTGGCAATGAATTGCGACATGAAGACGCTGTGAGGAGTGTCTGTCTCTGTCCCTCTCTCTCATGGAAATAAGTTATCTTTTTAAAAAGCTCAACACGGGGCTGGCTGGGTCAGCAGGTGGCATGGAGATTAAGGCAGCTAGATTACATGTGGATGACCATGCGGTTTGAGTCCTGGACCCAGTGGTTTAAAAATCAGGCCTGTGTGTGTGTGTGTGTGTGTGTGTGTCCAAAATCTTTAGAAGAGAATGGAGGAGAAAGGATTACAGCGAGACAGTTCCCACTGGGGCTGATTTCCCACTTTCCCTTTCTCTCTGTCTCTGGCCAGCACACACACCCTGTAACAATCCCCCCACAAAGAAAAGCACACAAACAAACAAAACAATTGGGCTGTCCCCGAAGTCTAGCAATTAAGGGAGCCAGGTTCCACATGGCCAACAGCAGAGTTTGAGTCCCAGCCCTGGTACCTTGACAGCCACACCAGTGTGTGTGCACGCCCATAGCCCCTACAGGATGAAGAAATGGAGAAGTGATTGTGATGTGATCCCATTGGAGGATACTTTCTCCCTCTCTCCCTCTCTCTGTCTCTTTCTAGTGAGCACACCAAAATATGCCCTCGGGCAATATTTTTTAAAAAGGAAAAAATATATAATTTTTCTAATTCAAAGAGCACTATAATAACAATGTAATCCTAAAGGATTTTTTTACTTACATTCTTGTACATTCTACTTGTTTCTCTTAAGCTGAAAATCTTTGTTCGTAATGTCAACATAATTACTTATCTGCATTAATGTACAGTATACAATAATGGTTTTGAAATAATAATAACAATATTACCTCTAACAATTAGGATACAGAATATAATTTGTATATTTATTTTATTTTATTTATTTATTCGTTTTATTTAT
>NW_006209026.1:275592-276052 GCF_000334495.1 Tupaia belangeri chinensis | reverse complement strand
ATCACCCCCCAGGGGGGATGGTCACACCGCAATCCCTTCTCCTCCATTCTCCTCTCAGGATCTTGAGTATGCATGCACACGCGCCCGGCGTGAGTTTTAAGCCACCGGGTCCGGGACGCGAACCACGGTCGACTACATGGGAGTCCATAGATATAGCCATTACACTAACTGCTGGTCCCCATAATTTATATATTTTTTTGTACCTCTCTTTACTCTTTGAATATATTTCATTAAGATGTACCCTTGAGGACCAGCAGGTGGTATAGTGGTTAAGGCACTGGATTCCCACATAGCCAACCACGATTTAAGTCAAACCAGTGGCTTGAGAATCACTCTGGGTGTGTGTGTGTATGTGTGCATCCCTAAAATCCCTAAAGACTAGAAGAGAAGGGATTGTGGTGTGGTCATCCCTCCAGGAGGTATTTCTCACTTTCTGTGTCTCTGGGGAGCACATATACCT
>NW_006209026.1:260008-275561 GCF_000334495.1 Tupaia belangeri chinensis | reverse complement strand
AAAAAAAAAAAAAAAAAAAGGAAAGAAACTTATACATTTGTTTCCAATTTGATTGCTTAAAATGTATGTTTTCCTAGTAATCTTGTGTGGGAAGCTGCACACCAGCGAGTCTGCCGAGGTTTCTCAGAGAGCAAACAATTACCATGATTGGTTCCCTTCTAAAAACCTGACCTTCGAAACCTTGCTCTGATTGGCCACTAGAATCCCTCAAATTGTTTACAACCCACCAGAGTGTATATAACCACGATGCCTGGCCTACAGTAGCCAGACGACACAGACGACCGAGAAGACGACACAGACGACGACGACGACCGAGACGACGACGACTAGGAAGACGACTAGGAAGACGACAACTGAAGAGCCTGAAGAGCTGAAACACCGCGCAGTCTCCAGACGACCCTGAAGATCCTGAAGAGCTGACACTGCATCGTCTCCAGACAAACTGGGAGACCCTGAAGAGCTGTAACACTACATCGTCTCCGGACGACCCTGAAGAGCTGTGATACCACGTCGTCTCCGTGCTGCTCACAGTAGACGACGCGACCCTTAAGAACTGTGACACTGCGTCGTCTCTGTGCTGTACCGTGCTGCCCACAATAAACAGACGACACTGTCGTCTCCGTGCTGTAACACTACGCTGCTTGCCCCGGCTCTTACTCCTTCACTCAGGAAACCCGTTCGGCTGTCCCCCCAGGTCGGGACAATCTTGAAGGGCACACACTGGTTCTAAGACCCGCTACTTACTTCTTCCGCATACTCCAGCATTCTCAGGAAGGAGTGTTGGTTCATAGAATTTAGACCCTCTAAATTCTCTCTTTTTTTTTTTTTGGAGAGGTTTTTGCTATAGGGCGCATGCGCTCGCCAGACAGACTGAGAGAGACAGAGAGATAGAAAGCGAGAAATCACCCCCTAGAGGGGATGGCCACACCACAATCCCCTCTCCTCCATTCTCCTCTCGGGATCTTGGGCACACACGCACATGCACCCGGCATGAGTTTAAGCCACCGGGTCTGGGACTTGAACCACGGTTGATTATGTGGGAGTCCAGTGACATAGTCATTACCCTAACTGCTGGTCCCTAGACCCTCTAAATTCCCTAGTGTGTCTAAGACTTCCCGCACAAATCCTGGAAACAACCCACTGTCTTAGATACCATTATGCATTTTGGGTTTTTTTTTTTTTTTTTGGAGAGGTTTTTGCTATAGGGCACGTGTGCTCACGAGAAAGATAGAGACCTAGAGAGAGAAAGCAAGAAATCACCCCCCGGGGGGATTGGCCACGCTGCAATCCCTTCTCCTCCCTTCTCCTCTCTGGATCTTGGGCATGCATGCACATGCACCTGGTGTGAGTTTAAGTCACTGGGTTTAGGATTCGAATCGTGGTCGACTACATGGGAGTCCAGCAACATAGCCATTACACCAATAGCTGGTCCCACCATTACGAGTTTTAATTCTGAGCCAGATATGTAGACACACTCCTAGATGAACAATTAATAGGAGTACATTTCTTTGAGCTCCTAGAACCGACCCTTGAGACACTCAAGGGTCAAGTTCAGAATGCAGTAAACTACCTAAGGTTTGAAGTGCAGATAAGCACCCACAAAATTAAAGTGTGTGTACAAAATGCTTGCTTATAATTTTGTGTTGCATTGACTTAATTTTCTCAAGTAAAATATAACGATTAATCCATTTAAAATAAAGAATGCTGTTTCAAGCACTGTCAAGACAAAATGGAAATTTAGGAGCACTGCAAGCTCACTACTGGAAGAAATGCAAAAAGCAATTAAAAATGATCAATATTAAGCATACTTTTGCTCTGAGGACGAGAAAGTAAAGTTCATACTAAGAATTAATCCAGTCATGCAGAACTGAAGTCTGAGCATGCAAATAACAGTTAATCAGAGTCAAAGAAGGATAATGAAATAGGCCTTTTGAGATATATATAAATGATACATAAAAATTGGATGAACCTGCAGGAACTAGAAAACTTGGAGGCTTGACCCTCTTGGAGTCCAAACGATTTGACATTGAGAATATCTTCCACACTCCTAGTTAAGCCTCCATGAGTTCTTCACATGAATTTCTATTGCCCATAAATGTGCCCAGCCATTGTACACATGACCAGGATTAGACATTGCCACTTGAAAAAGAAAGCATGTCTGCCACTCTGATGTGAAAGCTCTTAACCATTAAATAACCCTTGAAAGTCATGCACAGGAAATGATAAATGCAAAATCGATGTCTACTATCCTTGTTTGTGAAGAGAAGCTGTGGAGTACAGAATACCAAACAGATGATAATGCCCATGTTACTCATACTTCAGTTTATTTTTAATTATTTATTTAACTTTATTTATCATTATTATTTTTTGGATTTGATCAGAGGGATTTTTTTTGGACAGTGAGAAAGTGAGCTGCCAAGTCTGCGACTCAAACTGTGGTCAGAAATGTAGAAGTCCAGAGCCTTAAGCACCACGCCACTTGGCAGGCCCACTCAAACTTCAATTTAAAATACATTTGTTAATCATAAACTGCATCTCTATTTTACCTTTATTTGGATTTGATTTAACACTATCAATAGTTTGGACCAGGTGATTCTTTGTCTTAGGGGCTGTCCTATGCTTTGTCCTATGCTTACCAGTATCTCTGGCTTCTACCACTAGGTGCCCAAAAAAAGTCCCTGGTTGTGACAACCAAACATGTTTACAGATGTTGCCAAATGTCTCCTGGGAAGGCAAAATCACTCCCAGTTGAAAACTGCTCATTTATTCCAATATCAAAATTACTTTGCATTTCCTTCTCGGCATATCTTAGCTAAACAGTATTGCCTAAGAGAATACAAAGAGAAGCTAGCTCCAGATAAAATTTATTGCAGATAATCTGCAGTGTGGATAATCAGCAAGTAATTCACGGGAATTAAATATAGGGCTGGGAGCATCTTATTAGAGCCAGTTGGTAGACAGTGAGTGATTGAGGTTGATATAAATACCGGACATAGTTATAATCACCTTCCGGCCGCCAGACCTTGGCCACTAGAAATCAAATCAAGTATTCCTTTTATAGAACTGCATGACTTGATACTTATTGTGCAACTGAGGACTTGCTTGTTTTTCAGTCATTGACAGCTGGTCTAGCAGAAAGGGTGCCAGACATTTTGGTCAGACAACCAATCTCAAAGAGCATGTTGGACCTTTTGAAGATGCAGAAGTGATGACTAAGGATTGTAAGAAGATAGAAGTAATTACTTTTCACTGAAACATGCATTTAAAGGTGTTTTTGCTACATTTAAACAAAGTATATTTTAGTCCTCTTTATGTGTTATACACCTTCTGTCAACAAGAATCTTACTTCTTTTTTTGTTTGTTGGCTAGTTTCTTTCATGAGAGAAAGAGAGAGAGAGAGAGAGAGAGAGAGAGAAACACCCTCAATAGGGTCTCATGCCACAATCCCCACCATCACCACTATTTTAGCCAGCTAAGATCACTGACATAAACACGTTTCTGGAATATATGATTGACCCAGGAACTTCACCCCAATCTTCCAAATGGTTTTCAACATCACAGAAATCTGCTACTACTGCACCACATGGCTGAGCCCTACAGTCTGATTTCTATAAGGAAGTATTAAATTATGACAGCAGGATGATTCATGAATTGGCACTCTGAAGATCAGTACCACGATATGCGGGCTAAATCTCTTCATGCCCTCTGCAGTCATCACTTCCCTCAAGGAAAATTACTAGGCCAACTTAAACAGCACAGGCAAAATTTTGCCTGCTTTTGCACTTCATAGACATGGAATAATATTTTAATTTCTTATTTGACTTTTTAATTAATTGTCAGAGGGTGCGTGCACTCAGAAGAGAGAGAGAGAATCCCTAGTGGGACATGGTCATGCTACAATCCCTCTCCGTCCATTTCTCCATCCTATTAGGATTTTGAGCACATACAGACACATTTCAAGCTGCTGGGGCTGGGACTTGAACAGCAGTTAGCCATATAGGATCTGGCTCCCAATGCACTGTACATAACTACTACACTATGGGCCAGCCTAAGAAGTGGAATAAAATAATCTGTGTTACTTTGTGTCTGGTTTCTTTCTTTCTTTTTTTTTTTTTTTGAGAGTTTTTTTTTTTTTTTTTTTGCTATAGGGCACGTGCGCTCACCAGACAGAGACAGAGAGACAGAAAGCAAGAAATCACCAACCAGGGGGGATGGTCACACCGCAATCCCTTCTCCTCCATTCTCCTCTCAGGATCTTGGGCACGCACGCACATGTGCCCAGCGTGAGTTTTAAGCCACCGGGTCCTGGACGCGAACCGCTGTCGACTACATGGGAGTCCAGCGACATAGCCATTACACTAACTGCTGGTTCCGGTGTCTGGTTTTTTTCACTTGGCTTCTTTTGGTGAGATTCATCCAAGTTGTTCTGTGAAACTGTAATTTTTTTATTGCTATCTGCTATTCCAACGAGTCAGTATACTACAATTAATTTCTCTTCTGTTGAAATTTCTCATATGTTGACTGTACTTCTTGTTCTTCCATTTATAGTACTGACTGAACCCTGAGTCCTATTGTCTGTCCAGTATAAGGCATTTAACAAAAAACTTGAACAGATATACCCAAGAACTGGGTAATCATTTAGTCAGTTGTATTTATATTAGATTTAACAGCCACACTCTACCTTTTCATGAATAAGTTTCTATCTTCTCATCCACTTAGAGAAAAAGCTAGAGTTAAGAGATGTGTCCACAGCTGATTCTTGAATATAGTTTGTGTAACAATTTTACTATTGAATTTAATGAAGACCCTGGAAAAGATATTTACTGTGTTATCTAATATCATGCGTGGCACATAGAAGGCATAATTTGTTGAATGAATGAGTAAATGAGTGAATGGATGAAAATGAAAAGAACGACTAAGTTAGGGGCAAAGTTAATATAATTAGTTAAAAAAAAAAAAAAAACTATTTAAGGGACCAGCAAATGGCATGGTAGTTAAGGCTCTGGACTCCCACATGGCTGACCTCAATTTGAGTCCCAGACCTGGTGGCTTGCCTTCTCACTTTCTCTCTCGCTCTCTCTCTCTCTGGTCAAGTTAAAATATAACAATAATAATAAGTAAAGTTAAATATATAATGTAAAGACTATTTAATAACATAATATTTAAAATGAAAAGCAGTTTCATTTTGGCCATGTGGCATCCAGCAACCTTAACTCCGAGGCCACAGGCTGGCCTATATGAAACAGATCTGATGGCTTTAGTTACCCACAGTCTCAGCTTAGCACACAGTGTTGTGCACTATTAAAGGAGCAAATACCCTTTGAAGTTACTAGTCAACACATTAAAGCAGTAAAACTCCTGTTCAATCCAGCTCTCGCTTTCCCCTCCCTGACCAATGTCATAGGATGATGTTAGATGATTCAGCTCCCTGTTCCTGTGTCCTGTGCTTTCCGGTCACTGGAACTAGGTAGACATCACCTCATGCAGAAAAAGTAAACAAGTATAGAGAAAGGTACTCCAATTTTAACCATTCTTAATTACTAATCCTTTGCGTCAAGTTCAACTCTTGCTTTCTGACTGCTCCACTTATTTGGCATTTTGGATTGACCCTTACTTCTGGTTTGTCCTTACTCATGAAGTCTCCAACAGTTATTGCTTTATTATACCGCAGAGACTCAGGACAGCAAGATACAGTCCTGCGACCACCCTACAAATTCTGACCTGAATCAAGCCTGACTCCAGTAATTTAGAAAGGGGACTGGGCATAATGCTGTATAATGGGACAGTATATTTAGGTATGGGAGTCTTGTTAGGAGAGGTATTGATAAGCTAAAAGCAACGAAGACCGTGAAATGTCTAGAAATCATACCACATGTGTATATTTGATCTTAGTCAAAAGACTGAGAAAGAGCCAGCTGGTGGCCTTGTGGTTAAGGCAGTTGGAACCCACATGACCTTCTGTGTGGTTCGAGTCTTAGACCCAACAGCTTGAAAAACAATCTGGTCAGGCATGCATGCATATGCTAAATTCCAAGAGAATATTGGAGGAGGATTTTGGCATGGTCATCCCCTCACCCCCGCCAAGAGTGAATTCTCACTTTCTCTCTCTCTCTCTCTCTCTCTCTCTGTGTGTGTGTGTGTGTGTGTGTGTGTGTCTCTCCCCAGCAAGCACATGCATCCTATAGCAAACAAACTAAAAAAAGAAAAAAGTCTGAGAAAGAATGGGGTGTGGTCATGCTGTAATCCCTTCTCCATATAGCAAGAAAAGCAGAAAACACTGAAGGATTTTAAACTGGACACGAAAGGACAAATGGTGAGCCAGCTGATGGCATGGTGGTTAAGTTGACTAGATCCCACATGGCTAACTGTGTGGTTCAAGTGCTGGAACTGGCAGCTTGAAAAATACACCAGGCATATGTGCACGTGCAAAATCATGAGAGGAAAGTGATAAAGGGATTGTGGAATGCTTTTTCACTTTCTCTCTCCCTCTCTGGCAAGCGTACATGCACTATGGCAAAAAAAAAAAAAAAAGAAAAAAAGAAAAAAACACAATAAAAGGACAAATGGTATATGTGTGGCAGATATGACCGTATTCTGTGTGTGAGCAGCTGTTACGCGAAAGAGAAAATAATTTTAAACTCATTTTATAAGTAGGAAAGGCAGATGGATAGAAGATTTAAGGGGGCATTTTGAGTCAGACAAGAAGACCTCCACCATAAAAGGGCAACTATTCTAGTCATGTTGCTACCCAACCCAAACCACTTTATGCACTGAAGAGAATGTGCCCCACCCCCCAACCCCCTTGAGAGAGAGAGAAAGAGGAGAGGGAAAGAACATGGAAAGGGGAGAGAAACAGAGATAAGCTTTTTGACAGGGCTTACCATATTCCAATTCCTCCCAGTTTACTAGGATCACAGGAGCATGCAGTCATGCCTGGTGTGTTCAGATTGACCCAGGAACTGAACCCGGGCCTCCAGATAAACAGATCTTATTTGGGTACCTTACAGCAACCCAGAAAGTGGAATTACCTGTGTATTAAAAATCTATTACCTTTGAAACTAAAAAAATTCAAAGCAAAGATTTGGTTTCAGATTTCAGGGAGAAATGGGGTAAAAACATAACAGAAGTAAGGAATCTATAGCATGCTTTAGTCATTCAAAAGTATCTCCAAAGGTTGGAGTGTTTAGGGTTGATCTCTCAGAAGAAGTTGGTTTTGTTTTGCTTTTTTTCTTTTTCTTCAGAGAGTGTGTTCTTGCTAGAAGAGACAGAGAAAAAGAAAGGGAGAAAACATCCCCAATGGGGTGTGGTCATGCTATAATCCCTTCTCCATCCTGTAGGTATTCTGGGCACTCACACATGTGCACTTGGCATGTTTCTCAAGCTACTTAGGCCGATATTTGAACTATAGTCAGCCACATGGGATCCAGCTCATTTAACTACTATGCTATGGAACCAGCCTAAAGTTGGATTTTTAAGTGTTCTGAAGAATAAAAAATGATTTTCAGAGAAACAATGAAAGATAGCAGTCATGCCTGGTGTGTTCAGATTGACCCAGGAACTGAACCCGGGCCTCCAGATAAACAGATCTTATTTGGGTACCTTACAGCAACCCAGAAAGTGGAATTACCTGTGTATTAAAAATCTATTACCTTTGAAACTAAAAAAATTCAAAGCAAAGATTTGGTTTCAGATTTCAGGGAGAAATGGGGTAAAAACATAACAGAAGTAAGGAATCTATAGCATGCTTTAGTCATTCAAAAGTATCTCCAAAGGTTGGAGTGTTTAGGGTTGATCTCTCAGAAGAAGTTGGTTTTGTTTTGCTTTTTTTCTTTTTCTTCAGAGAGTGTGTTCTTGCTAGAAGAGACAGAGAAAAAGAAAGGGAGAAAACATCCCCAATGGGGTGTGGTCATGCTATAATCCCTTCTCCATCCTGTAGGTATTCTGGGCACTCACACATGTGCACTTGGCATGTTTCTCAAGCTACTTAGGCCGATATTTGAACTATAGTCAGCCACATGGGATCCAGCTCATTTAACTACTATGCTATGGAACCAGCCTAAAGTTGGATTTTTAAGTGTTCTGAAGAATAAAAAATGATTTTCAGAGAAACAATGAAAGATAACTCTATACAATGCAGCTAGAGTTGAGAGAAGACCATATGGCTTTAGTAAGAGGTTCTCTGACTGGAACAAAAGTGTGCAGAAGAGTGAAAAGAGGAAATTTGGGAAAGTGGTGGAACAGTTGAGTTTGTCTTGTTTAGCTCTGATAATATTTATAAAACACTTTAGGCCACAGATTCCTAAAACTTCTTAAATATTTACTTCCATGTAAAATGAGTTCTACTTACCTGGAAAAAATTACTACATTGTTTTTAAAAATGTTGACATGCAAACTATCACATACATATCCTTGAATAATTTTCCAACAAGTCTGTGACGATATTTTTAGACCTGACATTTCTAATATTAAAGAAGTATATAAAATATCAACATACTATGTTTTAACATGCAATTCGCTATTTGTAATACGTCTTTGTAAGAAGATATGAGAAAGCCATAGCAATTGCCTCTGAGACAGGGGTTGTGTGGAAAGGAGAATTTTAATTTTATATCTTTTAGTACTATTTGAAATTTGATAACATGTATTACTTAACACTAAATAATGAATTAAAATTGTAATCTTTTAAAATTAAAAATTGTATTTACTTAGAAGCATTTAGAATGTCAACAAAACAACTGCAACATTTTTTTTTTTTTTTGCAATTACAACCTTGCCCGGTACAGTATGGGGGTTGTAGATTGTCATGGAAATTTAAGCAGGTTCTTGTTGGTGCACAGCACAAATTAGTTATGTATGGGGGTGGTAATTTTCATCTTCAGTTGTCTCTGATGCAGCTTATACGAAAATTGTAAACTTTTATTCCTGTTTTGATCACTATCAAAGTCTGAAGGACTTTCTATGCATGTTCTCATTAAACTGACCATTGGTTTTAATCTCCCTCACCTTCCACATCAATGGACTTTGTTTTAACTTCATTGACCAAAACAGCTATTTGATCTATCTTCTTGTTGGAGGACGAGACCTTAAACCAGACTTAACCTACTTTTTCTTGCTATTGGTCATTGTGGTGCCTTAATAAGAAAATTCTTGAGGCAGAAATGACTTGAAGTAATTTATCACCTCACAAATGAATCCAATTTTCTCCATTCCCAGTGTTCCTAATGTAACCCGGGACATCATATGTTCTCTCCGGATTATCTCCACATCCTCCTCAGTGGACTCTTTCCTTTTTTTTGTTGTTGTTGTTGTTGTAATTTTTTCTATACAGTGTGTGCATTTGTCAGAGGGAGAGAGAGAGAGAGAATACTCCCCCTCCCCCATACCCAGAGGATGACTACACTGCAATCCCCTCTCCTCCAGGGATTTTGGGCATATACTCACACTCACCCAACATGTTTCTCAGGCTGCTAGGTTGGGGACCCTAATCACGCAATCAGCCATGTGGAATCAAGCCCCCAGAACCACCACACCATGGGCTGACTGAACTCTCTCATTGTTCCTCTGCATTGTGTCCAGCAATCTATAATGTCACTCCCACTCAAAATACTTGCAGCCCTTCTCCATTGTCCTCAGGAAGAAGTCCAGACTCCTTTATATGGCTTAGAAGCTTTTCAGAATGTGGCTCCTGCCTCATCATCATCTCTCATCACCCTTCCATTCTGTACTCCAGCTGCTCCACTGCTGAACTCACCACGCTCTCCTACTCCTGGAATAGTCTGGCCAACTCCTGTTTATCCATTTAGGTATCACATACCCTGGAGAGCCTCTTAGCTCCCTAAATCTGGGCTAAGAAACTCTCCTGTGTGCTTCCAAAGCCCCCTATGCTTCCTTTCATGATCTATTTCACTGTGCTCTGCTTTACACCTCCTGATTCCCACACAAGATTCTGGTCACCATGAAGACAGGAACCATACCATGTGCTCACAGTTATATCCCCAGAACTTAGCACAGGTCTTAGAATAGATAAGCATGTAAATGAATTAGAGCTATACTCAAGAAAAAAGAACTTTTCTTTCTTATGTGCTGAAAAATAAGATTGTCATATCGGGTAAGGGCAACCCGCCTGACAGGAACCACAGAAAAGAAGGATCTTATCAGTTTTATTTATTAGATTATGTTAGTATAGTTTTGTTCATGAATATTGTCTTTATTGAATTCCTGGAAGGAAGGCATTAGAATGTTTCTTTTGGGTTGAGGGTATATTTATATCTAGGACACACATGAATAAGGCAGGCTTTGATGTTAGAAAATTCTGTATTATAAGTATACCTGGGCATCTAATGTTATTTGATTAGTACCTTATTATTAAGTTTCCCCAAAAATCACCCTTCGCTTGCTACTAGTCTTTCTGTTATAGCTCCTACCTCTGCATAAAATACTCTAAATAATCTCTTTCCAGTTTTTATTTGTTTATTTTGAGAGGCTTTTGCTATAGGGCGTGTGCATTCGCCAGAAAGACAGAGAGAGACAGAGAGACAGAAAGGGAGAAATCAACCCCCAGGGGGGATGGCCACGCCGCAATCCCTTCTCCTCCATTCTCCTCTCAAGATTTTGGGCACGCATGCACATGCGCTTGGTGTGAGATTTAAGTCACCAGGTCCAAGACTCGAACCATGTTCGACTACATAGGAGTCCAGTGACATAGCCATTACGCTAACTGCTGGTACCTTTCTAGTTTATTTTAACCTAATATGAATACATTGCTTTTGCCTTGAATAAAATAGTGTGAAATTCAACTTTTATAAAATAATACATTGTGAGGCCAGTAGGTGCTTGGTGGTTACAGTATTCGATTCCGACATGGCCAACTGCAGTGTGGTCCCCAGATCTGGTGGCTTGAAAATCACACTGGGTGCATGTGCATGTGTGCCCAAAATCCAAAGAAGAGAATGGAGGAGAAGGGATTGTGGCATGGCTAACTCCTCGGGAGTAATTTCTCACATTCCTTCTCTCCATCTCTCTTCCTTCCTTTCATGATCTATTTCACTGTGCTCTGCTTTACACCTCCTGATTCCCACACAAGATTCTGGTCACCATGAAGACAGGAACCATACCATGTGCTCACAGTTATATCCCCAGAACTTAGCACAGGTCTTAGAATAGATAAGCATGTAAATGAATTAGAGCTATACTCAAGAAAAAAGAACTTTTCTTTCTTATGTGCTGAAAAATAAGATTGTCATATCGGGTAAGGGCAACCCGCCTGACAGGAACCACAGAAAAGAAGGATCTTATCAGTTTTATTTATTAGATTATGTTAGTATAGTTTTGTTCATGAATATTGTCTTTATTGAATTCCTGGAAGGAAGGCATTAGAATGTTTCTTTTGGGTTGAGGGTATATTTATATCTAGGACACACATGAATAAGGCAGGCTTTGATGTTAGAAAATTCTGTATTATAAGTATACCTGGGCATCTAATGTTATTTGATTAGTACCTTATTATTAAGTTTCCCCAAAAATCACCCTTCGCTTGCTACTAGTCTTTCTGTTATAGCTCCTACCTCTGCATAAAATACTCTAAATAATCTCTTTCCAGTTTTTATTTGTTTATTTTGAGAGGCTTTTGCTATAGGGCGTGTGCATTCGCCAGAAAGACAGAGAGAGACAGAGAGACAGAAAGGGAGAAATCAACCCCCAGGGGGGATGGCCACGCCGCAATCCCTTCTCCTCCATTCTCCTCTCAAGATTTTGGGCACGCATGCACATGCGCTTGGTGTGAGATTTAAGTCACCAGGTCCAAGACTCGAACCATGTTCGACTACATAGGAGTCCAGTGACATAGCCATTACGCTAACTGCTGGTACCTTTCTAGTTTATTTTAACCTAATATGAATACATTGCTTTTGCCTTGAATAAAATAGTGTGAAATTCAACTTTTATAAAATAATACATTGTGAGGCCAGTAGGTGCTTGGTGGTTACAGTATTCGATTCCGACATGGCCAACTGCAGTGTGGTCCCCAGATCTGGTGGCTTGAAAATCACACTGGGTGCATGTGCATGTGTGCCCAAAATCCAAAGAAGAGAATGGAGGAGAAGGGATTGTGGCATGGCTAACTCCTCGGGAGTAATTTCTCACATTCCTTCTCTCCATCTCTCTTCAGCAAGTGCACATGACCTATGGCAAAAACCTAAAAAAAAAAAAAAAAGTAATAAATGCATCGTAGTTCCTCAATTCTAAGATACCAAAGATTGATATTTTTTTTCTTTTCATGGGGAAAAAAAGACAAATATAAAATCCAATGTAGCCAAAAATTTTAAGACTCAGCACAATTTTGTACATTATAATATGAAAGGATTCATGTCTAACACACAGATACACACTGATTGAAAGAAAAGAATAGTGAGAAATAAAGCAAAATATTAAGAGTGATGAATAGGGGATTATGATCAACTTTTGTTTTCTTCTTTTACATTTTCCCCAATGTTTCTACAAGGGGAGGAGCTGTATTTTTTGCATAATCAACAAAAGTTAATTAGTATAACAAATCTTTTGCTTCTCTTCAGAGTCTTGAGGTCCATGGTTCTCAATTTGCGAATGAATCGACACACTTTTTTTTTTTGAGAGGTTTTTGGTATAGGGCGCGTGCGCTCACCAGACAGAGAGAGACAGAGAGACAGAAAGCGAGAAATCACCCCCCAGGGGGGATGGCCACGCTGCAATCCCTTCTCCTCCGTTCTCCTCTCGGGATCTTGGGCATGCACGCACACGCGTGAGTTTTAAGCCACTGGGTCCGGGACACGAACCGCGGTCGACTACGTGGGAGTCCAGCGACATAGCCATTACGCTAACTGCTGGTCCCAGAATCAACACACTCTTAGAACTATCTGCTCTGTCCACTTGACTCTCAGATGAATGGCATCATCTTTACGTTTTCACAGGACTGCTGTTCTTCCTTCCAGATTTAACTCCATGGAAAGCTTTTACAGTGCTCAGCTTATTATTGCTTGCATGGCTACCAATTTTTGTCTTTGTTGGCACTTGTATACTTTAACATATTCAGAAAATGGATTAGGACCTCTGACAGAACTATACATTCCAATACAAATGAGATCTTACAGAAATCAGTTTTTGGGAACATGCAGATGGTACTTACATTTGAACTGTTGTCGTTAATGGTGGAGAAAGTGCTAGCAGCTGTTTTATAAATGTTCCTTCCTTCTCATGCTCACAATGCCTGAGAACAGAACAAAGCAGTTCAAGGATATTTTCTTTCAAGTTCTTTTCCCTTTAAGATTTCTTTATTTTCTAAAAAAAATTTTAGAGAGATTTTTGTTATAGGACATATGCAATCACAAAAGAGACAGTGAGACAGAAAGTGAGAAATCACCCCCCCCCGCAAAAAAATGACCACACCACAAAACCTCCTTCATTCATCTCTTGGGATTTTGGGCATGCACGCAACGCGCCCAGCGTGAGCTTTAAGCCACCAGGTCCAGGATTCGAACCACAGTTGACTACATGGGAGTCCAGCAATGTAACCATTATACCATCTGCTGATTCCCACTTTAGGATTTCTTACTCAGAAAGTTTGTTTTGTTTGTGTGTTTTTGCCAGTGAGTGGGTGCCCTCACTAGAGACAGAGAAATAGAGAAGAGGGAGGAATACGCCTCCCCCCACAAAGGGGCAGGGTTAAACCACTATCTCTTCTCCTCTGTTTCTCTATCCTACCAAGATTTGGGGCATACACACCCATACACATGTACCTGGTGTGTTTTTCAAGCTTCTGGAGCTAGGATTGGGATTGCAGTTGGCCATGTGGGATACTGCTCCCCTAACCAACAGGTCATGGAGTCAGTCCAAAGCTTAGGTCTTTCATGGATCCCTCTCATTTGAAAAAATGTGAACAAACCACTTGGAAAACGGCAGTTTTAGTAAACCAAAATTAACCTCAATTTTTAGGAAATTATTTATTTATTTATTTTTATAATTATTTTAATAAATTTGCTAAAGGACATGAGTACTCAGTAGAAAGAGACAGACAGAGAGAGAGAACGTGTGAAAGCAAGCTGCCAGGTCCAGAAGACTTGAACCGCTGTTGGCCACGTGGAAGTCCAGCACCTTAACCATCTTTTGGCCCTTTTATTTTTTTTAAATTGACAGACAGCATGTGTACTCACCACCCTGCTGCAATCCCTCCCTCCCCTATTTCTCTGTCCTTCTTACTGGCTATTTCCTAGTCACTAGGGCCAGGATTTGAACTGCTGTCAGTCAGCTGTCATGCACAGCACGTAATCACTGTGCTGTGGGGCCAGCCCAAAGCTAACTTCCATTCCTGACAGTTTGCCTGAGACCTGCTGCACTGGTTCAAGAGTCAGGACAGAGGTATCACCTTGGGAGCAATCACCAGCACAACCGGCATTTGACATCTCAAAGCACTTTTTTTTTTTTTTTTGAGAGGTTTTTGCTATAGGGCACATGTGCTCGCCAGACAGACAGAGAGAGACAGAGAGACAGAAAGCGAGAAATCACCCCCCAGGGGGGATGGCCACGCCACAATCCCTTCTCCTCCGTTGTCCTCTTGGGATCTCGGGCACGCATGCACACGTGCCCGGCATGAGTTTTAAGCCACCGGGTCCAGGACACAAACCGCGGTCGGCTACATGAGAGTCCAGCGACATAGCCATTACACTAACTGCTGGTCCCTCAAAGCACTTTTTAAAAGCTCGTTAGGTAGGAGAAACATGGGAAGGAGCATGAGTTCCCTCCATTAGTAGTGTTAAGGCACTCCATCAAAAGAAAACTTTCTTGCCTACTTAGTCTTTGCTCATTTAAACTTTAGAGCTATGATGGCTCTCTACATTCTGGTAGCAACAATGATATGCTGCTTCAGTGTTGGCCTTGGACTTTCTGCTAGTGCGTTGCTATTTTATACTTTAGCTGTTTTTAGCATAGAAATAAATTTCTTAGCATCATTTCCAACCTCTCTCATGTAGCTCAGTAGATCTTTTCCACTCCCGTGGCACCAGTTACATCTCTGTGCCAGTAGCTTTCAACTATGTTTGCCTGGCCCACAACCCTCTCCCGACCCCAATGACCCACTGTAAGCTAAATGTCCCAATCTTGATGTACCAGAGGTACCTCCTGTGCTGTGCACATAAAGCATTATCATCTTCTTCCCACATTCTTCTTCAGGTGCATGGCCTCACCGTCTATTTCACTATCTACCTAGTTCCCCAAGCCAGCAAACTGTCATCTTTTTTTAAAATAATTATTTTATTTAACTTAATTTATCCATTTCAGTTTGAACAGAGAAGGACAGAGCAAGAGCGAGAGCGAGAGCAAGAGAGCGAGAGAGAGAAAATGAGAAAGCAAGTCGCCAGGTCTGGGACCTGAACCGTGGTCAGCCATGTGGGAGTCCAGTGTCCTTAATCACCACGCCACCTGTCGGCCCCACAAACTATCATCTTTATTTTTTTAAGCCTATTTATTCACTCTAGAGAATGTGTGTGAAAGAGAGAGAGAGAGAGAGAGAGAGAGAGAGAGAAAG
>NW_006209026.1:253493-259977 GCF_000334495.1 Tupaia belangeri chinensis | reverse complement strand
GGAAAGAGAGAGAAGAGCGCCCTCAACATGGTCTCATCATGCTGTGATCCCTTTTCCCTAGCCCTCCAGCTTGTGAGGATCTTGGGTGCTCCCCGTTGCCTGGCATGTTTTCAGGCCAACCCGAGAATCTGACTTCAGTCAGCCATGTGGCTCCCAGCACTGCAGTTCAGACTGCCACCGACTGCGTCATCAGGCTGTGCCTCCAACTGTCATCTCTGACCCATCAATGTCCATTGTCCCCCATATCCACATACCAAGTCTTGTCATTGCTACTTGGTAAGCATTGTAATTCTTTTTCTCTCTCACCATAGCCACTCACAGTCCAAACCGCTATCATCTATTTCCTCAGTTTCTGCAAAAGTCTCCTAAATCACCTCTTTGTCTTCCAGCTCTGTCCTTAAAGATTCAATCTATACATTACCGCTAGAGTGAATGTTCCAAAACACAAACCTGATCATGTCACTCTCCTGCTACAAAAAATAGACTGGATGCCGGTTGTCCACAGGATTAAGTCCAAATTTCTTAACTTAGCTGTGTAAGATTTTCATGATCTGGTCTCTACTTGTTTCTACAGCTTCACTCCTCCCCCGAAACTTTGCTGTAGCCACAATGAGATTCTTTCTGGGTTTATTATTCTCTGGCCTTTGCATTAACTGCACTCACCACTTGGAACACTCCGGCTTCTCTGTGTCACCTAATACTTGCTATCTACTACACTCAGTTTCAGATCTCAGTGTAAATGCCACATCCCCAGGAAGCCTTCCCAGCTTCAATCCTGCCTTGCACTAAGGTGACCTCTTTGTTTCCCCGTAACTCCCCATTACTTACTCTGTCAGAGTAGGTTGCATGCTGTATTTTAATATTTTATTTACTTGTCTTCCTCCATCCACTAGTTTGTTAACTCCCTAAGGACAAATACAATGTCATGTTTTCTTTTCGACCTCATGGGAAGTGATCACGTAGAGTTCTTGTAAAGAACCTGTAATGTCCAGGAAGCAATAAGCTCCCATTTACCATTGGGAGCTTATTCATTATTACTAATGAATGAAGTTAGAGAAGTAACAGGTTTCTGGCTGCTAGAACATTTGCAAATAAGGTTCGAGTTACTCTGACTTTGGATTAGCAAGCAAACCTTCAGACCTTGGCTAGACTGAGGAAAATCAGGACCCTGACTTGGTAGAAGGTCTGGTCTAGAGTGAGTTGACTCCGTAGCAGCTGTTCTCTTACCAGACTGAGGTACTCGAGTTGTTAAAAAGCCCTTCATCCCTTATTCTGATAAAAGCAACTTCATCCTGAAGATAGATTATAAACTAGGCTAAGTGAATTTCCTATTCTTTTCTTTGCTGAAGCAGCTATCTAGGGATTAGATGGTTTCAAACATAGAGTCCAGAAAAACAGACAGCATGAGAAGATGAAGATTAGCGCTGAAGAACAATGCAAGGGCAGAGTATTTGAATACATGGCTTGAATAGTTAGAATATTTTAATGGGAATATGCCAGAAACAGAGGTGAACAAGAGACAATGCTTCTGCTGTGTAGAAGGCAAGAGGCCCACAACAGGCAAGCAAATAAATCAACAAGATAAAATCAGAACGTGATAAACACTATGATGTCAAAACAGAGTGATGTGATAGAGGGCAGGGGTGGGGAGGTAGCTGCTTACAATAGGGGGTCAGGGAAGGCCTCTTCGAAGAGGACATTTGAGCTGAGTCCTGAATGGTGAAAAAGAGACAGGCATGTGAAGAAACAAAGAAAGAATAATCTCACTGGAAGGACTAGTAAGTGCAAAGAATAAATTTGCAAATTCAAGGAACAGCAAAAAACAGCAGTGTGAACAAGGCCACACAGTTAGAGATGGAGGCAGGGAGGAGGTTTCCACACTGGGGAGTCGGGTTTAACAACTGGTGCAGTGGGAAGCCACTAGAGGGTTCTAAACAAGTGATCAACTTTACCTAAATATTCTTGAAGTTATAGACTGGGGATGTAGGGTCTGAAAGTGGGAAACTAAAACCATGTGTTTGTGCTTTTCCATATTTCAGTACTCAGAATGAATGGTTATCATATCGAAATGCATTTTTATACATTTTATTTCTTTAATTGAAGAACTTAGAAATACACTGTCATTGGAACCACCAGACAGCATAATGGTTATGTCACCGGGCTCCATGTAGTCGACCATGTTTCGAGTCCCAGGTCGGGTAGCTTAAAACTCACTCTGGGCACCTGCATGTGTGTGTGTGTGTGTGTGTGTGTGTGTGTGTGTGTGTGGGCACGTGCACTCAAGATCCTGAGAGGAAAATGGAAAAGGGATTGCGATGTGACCATCCCCCCTGAGGGGGTGATTTCTTGCTTTTTGTCTCTTTGTCTCTCTGGCAAGCACATGCACCCTATAGCAAAAATCTCTCTCTACGAAGAAAAGAAAGAGAAAAGAAAGAAAGAAAAAAAGAAAGAAAGAAAGAAAGAAGAAAGAAAGAAAGAAAGAAAGAAAGAAAGAAAGAAAGAAAGAAAGAAAGGAAGGAAGGGAGAAAGAAAGAAAGGAAAAAAGGAAGGAAGGAAGAAAGAAAGACAGACACTGTTATTAGTGATTCTAGGTGAAGAATGAACATTCCCTGCACTTTTTTTTTTCCATTCCTACCCAATGGGAGATGAGAAAGTAATTTTGTTTAAGAACTAAAATTAAAGCAATTACTAATTTTAACCTATTCTGCTCCCATGTGGTTATCGCAATTAAAATCAGAACTATAACAATCACATCCAATCAGAATCAGAGTTTCAAAACCTTTACTTCTAGACCTTTAAGTGAATAGCAAAAATCTTGCAAATCTTCTCTGCTGAATTGTAATTTACAAAGCCTTTCTCATGAAACTGCAAGGTTTAAAGGTGAATTGAATCTGAGTGTAATTAAAAAGTTATTTGGAGAACATTCCTTGCTAGGAAATATTATCTTCATAGTGTTTGTTAATGATTATAAAGCTTGGGTTTGTTATTTATAATTCGGAAACTTTATGTGGTACTCTGTCAAAATAAAAACTTAATACACTGTAGTACTGAAAAAATATTTTTTTTCCTAAGAAGCTCAAAGCATTTCACGGATATTTTCTCATTAGTCCTCGCCATTTCCCAAAGGTAAGGGGATGGGAACTATTATGCACATTCGAGAGATTGGGGAACAAGGCCAAGAGAAATGAATGAACATGCCCAAGGTCATATAATACGTCAGTGGCAGAGGAGGGATGAATCTCTGGTCTTCTAATTCCCAGGGATCTGGCATTTTGCAATGTCAAGCAGGTACCAAACCAGTTCTTGTTTGGTTTGGTACATTCAAGTCCTCGTGTATACGATTACAATGAACTAAGAAGACATCTGTTCTAGGGTACAGCTCTATGTTTGGTGTTTACATTGGCAATGGTTCTTAACTGTAATTTTTAAATGAAGAACTGGGGGGATTTAAAATATGCAATAAGATTAAAATATTGATCTCATATATTGTATGTGGGTTGTCTTTCTAGGAACCTGTAGCGTCTACAAGAACTTTATTATTTTGCTGAAAACTAGATTTATTACTTTCTGTTAAAGGAGTCACAAATATAAATACACACACGCACAAACTCTGATTACATCATTTTCCCATGTAATAGTTTCCTCCATAATAGGGTATTTGAAATCTTTGAGCATCTGAAAAAAAGTAAAAGTTACTTGGCTTTGATTCTTAGATTTAAGTTCATATGTTCCCATCTGTTAATGTTCGTTCTTGCCTTTTCCTTCCCTCTTCTTTCACCATGGCTAAATCTTTATTGTAAAAAATTCTAAATGCACACAAGCACAGCAAGAGTAGTACAATAAATATCCATAACACATACCCATAAAATTGATGGTAATCATATGTAATTATGTATTTATAAAGATCTGCCACACTTATTTCATTTGTCCTTTTTTTGCCTTTGCCAATCTTTTAAAAAAGTAAATCTCAGACATCAAATTATCTCACCTTGTACACTTTGCTTATGACCTCTAAAAATAACTACTAAGTCACAGCTGTAATGACATTATCACCCCCAAAATTAACAGCACTATTTTTTTGTATCATCTAAAATTCATTCTGTAATAAAATTTCTGATTGCTTGAAAAAAAAGCAAAACAATCTTTTCATAGTTGATGTGTTCAAAGTAGGGAGCCAGAAGGTGACATAGTGGTTAAAGTATTGGACTCCCACACAGTGGACCGCAGTTCAAGTCCTGGACCTGGCAGTCTTAATAGAATGGAGGAGAAGGGATTGCAGCATGGCCATCTCCCCTGGGCTGATGTCTCTCTTTCTGTCTCTCTGTTGCACTATAGCAAAAATCTCTCTTAAAAACGAACAAACAAGAAAGCAGGAACCAAATGTGAGATTTGGTTGTCAGGTCTCTCTTGTACCCCAGAATAGCTCTCTGCCTTCTTATTCCCACACCCTGCCATTAACTAGTTGAAGAAACCTTGATGAATGTTCTACAGCTTGAATTGCTTCTTTGTGGAGTCATTTAACTTGTTTCTCTATTTCCTATGTTCTTATGAATGGAAGTTAGCTCTAGAAGTTTGACTAAATTCAAGTTTAATCTTTTTTTTTTTTTTTTAATTACCAGAGGACACGTGCTTTCACTAGAGAGGGAGAGAAATAAAGCCCTCCCCGCCCCTCCCCCAATGAGGCACAATCTCTTTATTTCTCCATCCTGTCAAGATTTGGGGCATGCAGGCACATGTTTTTTAAGCCATTAGGGCCAGGATTTGAACTATGGTTAACCATGTGGGATCAGGCTCCCTTAACAACTAGATTATGGGGCCGGCCTGGTTGTTCCACTGCTAGTGATGTTAAGATTGATTAGATGGTTTATGTGGGGGGAACCTGATTCCTCCTTTGTAAAGTTCCCTATCTTATAAATTTCACATAGCTGACCACATGGTTTGAATCCCGGCCTCCACAGTATGTGTGTGCATGTCCAGAATTCCAACAGGATGGAGAAATAAAGAAGGAATTGTGGAATGACCACATCCAAAAAAAGGATTCCTTTCTTTTTTTTCCCTCTCTCTCTCTGCCCCTCAGTTTCTCTCTGGCAAGTACACAAGCCTTCCAGCAATGAAGAAAAAAGTCATCTAAAGATTAGATAGCGGAGGACCAGCAGTTGGTGTAATGGTTATGTCACTGGACTCCCATGTAGTCGACCGCAGTTTGAGTCCCAGTCCTGGTAGCTTAAACTCACATTGGGCGCATGTGTGTGCATGCCCAAGATCCTGAGAGGAGAATGGAGGAGAAGGGATTGTGGCATGGCCAACCCTCCTGAGGGGGTGATTTTTCGCTTTCTGTCTCTTTGTTTTTAATTACCAGAGGACACGTGCTTTCACTAGAGAGGGAGAGAAATAAAGCCCTCCCCGCCCCTCCCCCAATGAGGCACAATCTCTTTATTTCTCCATCCTGTCAAGATTTGGGGCATGCAGGCACATGTTTTTTAAGCCATTAGGGCCAGGATTTGAACTATGGTTAACCATGTGGGATCAGGCTCCCTTAACAACTAGATTATGGGGCCGGCCTGGTTGTTCCACTGCTAGTGATGTTAAGATTGATTAGATGGTTTATGTGGGGGGAACCTGATTCCTCCTTTGTAAAGTTCCCTATCTTATAAATTTCACATAGCTGACCACATGGTTTGAATCCCGGCCTCCACAGTATGTGTGTGCATGTCCAGAATTCCAACAGGATGGAGAAATAAAGAAGGAATTGTGGAATGACCACATCCAAAAAAAGGATTCCTTTCTTTTTTTTCCCTCTCTCTCTCTGCCCCTCAGTTTCTCTCTGGCAAGTACACAAGCCTTCCAGCAATGAAGAAAAAAGTCATCTAAAGATTAGATAGCGGAGGACCAGCAGTTGGTGTAATGGTTATGTCACTGGACTCCCATGTAGTCGACCGCAGTTTGAGTCCCAGTCCTGGTAGCTTAAACTCACATTGGGCGCATGTGTGTGCATGCCCAAGATCCTGAGAGGAGAATGGAGGAGAAGGGATTGTGGCATGGCCAACCCTCCTGAGGGGGTGATTTTTCGCTTTCTGTCTCTCTGTCTCTCTCTGTCTTTCTGGTGAGTGTACACGCCCTATAGCAAAAACCTCTCTCAAAAAAAAAAAAAAAATAGATAGTGAGGGACCAGTAGTTGGTGTAATTATATGTCACCGGACTCTCACATATTCAATCATGGTTCCAGTCCCAGACCCAGCAGCTTAAAACTCACACTGGACATGTGTGCGTGGGTACCCAGAATTCGAAGGGAGACTGGAGGAGAAGGTACTGCAGTGTGGCTACCCCTCCCCGGGGGGAGTGATTTCTTGCTTTCTGTTTCTATTTCTCTGGCAAGCACACGTGCCCTATAGGAAAAATCTGTCTTTAAAAATTAAAAAGATTAGGGACCAGCAGTTAGCGTAATGGCTATGTCGCTGGACTCCCATGTAGTCGACGGCGGTTC
>NW_006209026.1:235990-249825 GCF_000334495.1 Tupaia belangeri chinensis | reverse complement strand
ACTCCCATGTAGTCGACGGCAGTTCGAGTCCCGGATCCAGTGGCTTAAACTCATGCCGGGCGTGTGTGCATGTGTGCCCAAGATCCCGAGAGGAGAATGGAGGAGAAGGGATTGCAGTGTGACCATCCCCCCTGGGGGGTGATTTCTCGCTTTCTATCTCTCTGTGTCTGTCTGGCGAGCACGTGCCCTATAGCAAAAAAAACTCTCCAAAATATAAAAATAAATAAATAAATAAAAAGATTATATGTCACAAGTTTGAATAATGAGTGCCATCATTGAGTTGGGTAGTATTTATTTCTCATTAGGCAGCAAATATATGTGAATGGACACACCAGAGTGGGCATGAAGCATGAAGATCTTTGTATCACACATTAACACCCATCAAGGATAACCCACCATGAAAAAGACAAGAATCAAATAGACAAAATGACTCAGTTAGTTTGTGTCGGTCAGTCATTGCCTTCGCAGTGCTGGCTTGATGGGCACATGAACAGACGCACGGGGAAAGATGGAGGCTGTGCACTAACCCAGTTGCATGGGTGACCACTGGCAAACGTGATCTAACTAGAGTTGTTGCCAAATGCCAACATATCAGCAACAGCAACCAGTGCTGAACCACCACGGTCACTCATCCCCCAGAAACCAAGCAGCTACGTGGTGAGAAGTTGAGTTCAATGGGTCCTTTCAGTCCTTTTTTTTTTTTTTTTTTTCTGACAGTAACAGGATCATATTCTGGTTATACGTTAACTCTCTCTGTCTACAGAGCTTCTGCCAGCACTACTGTTGAAGAGCGTATGAAATGTTTGAGCCACAACCATGGATTCTTACAAAATGATTTTTACAAAATAATGATCTGACCAGGGAATCCACTTTACAGAGAAGGAGATGTGAGAGAGGGCCCAGGCCTGTGGGATTCCTCTGGTTTTATCACATACCACAGCAACCAGAAGCCGCTGGCTTATTTGAGAACTAGAATGGTTTGCTGAAAACATGCAAAGCACCAGCTCGAAGGCAGTACTGTGTAAGAACATAGCGTCATCCTCCAGAACGCAGTGTCACCAGTAGAAAGAATTTATGACACTGAGAACCAAAGGTTTGAAGCAGGATGATCCTGTTTACCATCACTCCAATAACCCACCTGGGTAGTTTGTACTGCCCACTCCCCCTACATTAGGCTCTGCAGGGTTAGAGATTCTGATCCCCAAAGGGGGGATATTTCTTTTAGGAAGACTGTGAGTCCGGGCACCAGCAGGTGATGTGGTAGTTGAAGTGCTGGACTCCCATATGGCCGATCACAGTTCAAGTCCCAGACCTGGCAGTTTGCTTTCTCACTTTCTCTCTCTCTCTCTCTCATTAAATAAAATAATAAGCTTATTTGAGAACTAGAATGGTTTGCTGAAAACATGCAAAGCACCAGCTCGAAGGCAGTACTGTGTAAGAACATAGCGTCATCCTCCAGAACGCAGTGTCACCAGTAGAAAGAATTTATGACACTGAGAACCAAAGGTTTGAAGCAGGATGATCCTGTTTACCATCACTCCAATAACCCACCTGGGTAGTTTGTACTGCCCACTCCCCCTACATTAGGCTCTGCAGGGTTAGAGATTCTGATCCCCAAAGGGGGGATATTTCTTTTAGGAAGACTGTGAGTCCGGGCACCAGCAGGTGATGTGGTAGTTGAAGTGCTGGACTCCCATATGGCCGATCACAGTTCAAGTCCCAGACCTGGCAGTTTGCTTTCTCACTTTCTCTCTCTCTCTCTCTCATTAAATAAAATAATAATAATAAATAGAATTAAATAATTCTTTAAAAAGTAAAACTGTAAATCCCATTGAACCATAAGCAGGCAGTCCCTGAGCATATCAAGCTCTATGCATTGAGGGGAACAGAAGAAAGAAGGAAGTCACTCTCTAGGCAAAGATAATTAGCCCAGGTCAGGAGGAGGCAGGGCTGCTAGTGCACAGCAGGGGCATGGAGGATGTGATGTGGAACTCAGGTGATCTAACTGGGCATCTCTTGTTACACCCTTGCCAAATTGTGATGAAAGTGGGAAAATATCCCTAGCTAAGAAGGACATAGAGACCAGGGATTCATTCCATCTAAGAATGAGAATCTAGGTCATGCCACTAGGTAAGCCATCAAAACCAAGAGATGCCATCTGAGGACCAGGGAATTCTAGAATGGGTCAGTGGAGAAGAGATAAACTGAGTATCAGTTGCAGCCCCAAGACCAGCCTCAGCAATAGGGTGTTGTAGTTTGTTCTACCAGCTTCCTTTCTCCTTAGAAGGGACACACGTGAAATAAGGATTCTTTTTTTTTTTTTTTTAAGACAGCAATGCCATTTTCTTTTATTTAATTTTATTTACTTATTGTTATTTTTCAATTTGACCAGAGACAGAGAGAGAGAGAGAAGGAGAATGAGAAAGCAAGCTTCCATGTCCAGGACTCAAACCTCAGTTATGTTGGGAGTCCAGTGCCTTAACCACCATGCCATCTGCTGGCCCTGAAGTAGGGATTCTAAGTAGCACCAGAGTTAGTATATGCTGAACATGGAGATGAGCCTGGACCCCGCTCTGAGGAAGGTTTTGTTTTCTCAGCTGCGGAGAGTGCACTTGACAGGTAGCCTTCAACTGTTAATTCTTGGAGGAATTACCTCAATGGCACAGATCCACCCCTATCCAAGGCCACGTCCTTCTGGCGGTAGCCCATATCCAGTGAGTGAGAGAGGTGAGACTACAAAGACCTTGACTACATTGGCCCCATGTGGAACAGCTGTGAGGGCCGCTGCAGCTTCAGAGCCCCCCCCCTCCCCCAGGGAATTAGCTGAACTGCTAGGCCTGTAAGAAGCAGTTCAGCTAATAAGTAAAGCTCTGTCTCAGTTTGCTTCTCAGAGTACCCAGACCCCAAGTGTTGCTTACAGAGAATTTGGTTTTCATGAATTTCCCTCAATCTGACAATTCCTTTTGTCAGTGGCATCCACATGGCGTCTGTTTATCGCCTGAGCAGAGCTGGACTTCACCTTTCTTGCCACTTCAGCCCTGAGTTTATTTCTTCCATTATAGCCCTCAGCACTTCTCCGAGCTGTGGTTTATGTTAATGTGTCAGTCTGCCTCTCGTTTGCCAAACCCGGGACCCTTTCCTGCCTACTCTTTGTGTTCCCAGCCTTTAGGGCATAATCAGTGCTCAAATGATGTTGTCCAGCAATGACTGATGGGAGAGACTTAGCTTTAAACAAAGCTTTGTGTTTGTTTTCTTGAAGTTCTAAGCCTTTTATGGAAAAAAAATAATAAAGCTCTTTATTAGATTATTTGCTATATTTGGCTCTGTGTCAAAGAAAGCCATGCTGATTATATCAGAATTTATTTTCCCTTTATGTTTGAGTATGAACCAAGTGGTCTGAGGCTACCAGCAGTAGAGTAGCAATAGATTTTCCATGCAGCGGTAAAGGATGAGTGAGCCCTGTCAGCTTCTGGCTCAAATTCTGGAAGTCAATGCCTTCCTAAAGACACAGCACTTGTCATTTACTGAGAATATACTATGTACTGGGCACAAGGGTAGGCCCCTGGGTGAGCCAGAAAAGCTACCCTACCCTAGGAAGGCTAACTCATGAGCAACAGGAGTGAGTAAATGAAACTTGGATGGAAGTAGGCCATGTGCTACCTGCTCCGACAGCACCGGTACATAGAAATGAAATAATAAAAACTGATAATAACTAGAGTTTTACTGCATGCAAATGCACACACACACACACACACACACACACACACACACCCCTTTTATTCTCTAGTCAAGTAGCTAAGGAATCACAATTGTCTTCTAGCATAACTGTCTTCTAGCAGAAAGTTAAATGAAGATCAGGTTGTTTACTAGGGAGGGAAACCTGGGCTCCACCTCGGCGGTGTGGTTGGCAACAGACAAAACCACAGTGCCCGAAGCCTCATGGTCAGCCGTGGAATCAGATCCCCAAGTCAGCCTGAAAGCATGCTGTGTGTGCACGGGTGTGTGCATGTGTATCATACCCAGGGGCCTACCAAGCTGGAGGATTGGAACAGCAGGTAGCGTAGTGGTTAAGGCACCGGACTCCCACATGATTTGAGTCCCAAATCCCAGCAGCTTGACATTCATTCTGGGCCCATGTGCATGCACGTTCCAAAATGCCCAGGGGAGAATGGAGGAGAAGAGATTGTGGCATGTTCATTCCCCTGGGGGTTGATTTCTCACTTTCTGTCTCTCTCTCTCTATTTTGCCCTATAGCAAAAATCTCTCAAAAACAAAAAGAAAAAAAAAAGCTGGAGGGCTGGGGAAAGGTGATTATGACATGACAAGGCGGGGTTAAGGATACTTTTCTCTGTTTCTCTCTCATATACTCTATCATGAAGAAAAGAAATCCTTTTTTTTTTTTTTTTTTTTTTACAAACTCATTTAGTTCTTAGGAGAGAATGAAGAGTTTGTGCAGCAGAAGCTCTAGAAAGATCACAGCAGAGATAAACTCAGGGATCAAAAGAGGAAACGGAAGGCTCATGTGTTCTTTCTCTTTTCTCTCCACGTTGAGGGGAGTGTGGATTCAGGGGTCAGGCAGAGGAAAGATTTTTCATAGTTTTCTCTTTTAAAGTGAGAAACCACCAAAATAGCATTTTCCACCAGTGTTCGTTTTCCCACAGACATGTAAAAGAATGACTTTCATCATCATTTTCAGGATGTGGTAGGCGGAAAGCGTGTTTTAATTAAATACATATCATACCAGTGATGCTCGCAAGGTTGAAAGTTATTCCTAATGTTGGCAACTACAAAAATTAGTTTGTACATAACAAGACAATGAGGAAAAAGCAATCCCTTTAAACAAAACTCTAAAATAAAAAATGTTTACAGTGGTTTGTATCAACAGCATGCATTTTATGACAGTAACATGTACAGATTCAGAGCAACCCAGGGCTCTCTTTATATCCTAAAGAAATTGAGTGTTTACATTATTCATGGGTCATACGGAATTTTTAAAAATTAACTGTAGACTTGCCCCTGAGACAGGATAAACTGTCCTGGGATGCACAGCTTTAATAGCATCATTAAAGCTGTTTGCACAAGGAATTGAAAACAAAACTGAACACTTTTCCTTGAGAGTGGAGTTTTCATTCGCTGGTATAACCAGCAAATGGCATTCATTAAATCAAAAATGGAAGCAGGGGCCCCCACACAGATCTGAGCAAACTGACCAGTATACATTACAGTTTCAAAAAGGAAGATTGTATATGTACTATATGTGACAAGTCCCAACTAGACAGTGTCGAAGTGACATCTATTTTTTGCTTTCTTTGTGATACCCCTTGGCAGGGTCACAGGTCTTAGGCATTCAGTTTCTTTTTCTCTATGGGCTTTAAAATCTGAAAAGAACACATTAGTTTTTCATCCACACTCATCATGGCCCCTGCATTGTCAAATTCTCCACAGTAATTGGGTGCAGAAAACAGAGTGACCAATTGCCTCTTTGCAAAAAATTCATATCCATCTTCAACCACCTGATGGGCTCTACATATAAGATCCAAATCATGCTTACGGAGGAACTTTGCAACCACATCTGCACCAAACGTGAAGGACACTCCTCTGTCATTTTCACCCCAGCCTAAGACATCCTTATCAGGGTCAGACCACAAAAGATCACAAAGAAGACCTTGATCTGGTACATCAGTTGGTCGCGAAATTCGCTGGATCTGCTCCAAAGATTGAAGATCTGGTGATAAACCTCCATGACAGCAGAATATTTTCTCATCGATGATGGCTGTTATTGGCAAACAGTTAAAACAGTCTGTGAACGTTTTCCACAGTTTGATGCTATATCTTCTTTTACATTCATCGTAAAACCCATAAATTCTGTTGATGCTGGCACACTCATGATTCCCTCGGAGAAGAAAGAAATTCTCCGGGTATTTGATTTTGTAGGCCAGTAAGAGGCAGATGGTTTCCAATGACTGCTTCCCCCGGTCCACATAGTCCCCAAGGAACAGGTAGTTGCTTTCTGGCGGGAAACCACCATATTCAAAAAGTCGAAGCAAGTCATAGTATTGCCCATGAATGTCACCACATATTTTGAGCGGCGCTTCAAGTTCTAGTAGGATAGGCTGACTGAGAAATATCTCTCGAGACTTTAAGCACAGGCCTCTGATTTCATTCTCCTGGAGCTGGACATTCTTACCAGGCTTGGACCCTCTCACTTCCAGCAGTCGTTGGATGATGCCGTTGATGTTGAGCTTGTCTATATCCGCCATCACCCTGCCACCGCCAACCGTCCTGCAGCCGCTCTGCCGCCAGCTCGCGCTCGGGACTCACCGCTTTTCCCACGCCACGAGCTGGAGGCGGTGGTGCAGGCGGTGGGGGTGGCGCTGGCGGGGGTGGCGGCGACGGTGGCGGGTCCCCCCTACCCAAGCCGCCCCGCTCCCTGCTTTCTCCTTTTCTCCCCCTTGAAGCCACCAGCCCACCAGTGTTTAAATGTATAGTGTAGGAGGGATTAAAAAGCTTTTTTTTTTTTTTAATTCTTTTTTTTTCTTTTGGAGAGGTTTTCGCAATAGGGCGCGTGCGCTCTCCAGACAGACAGACAGATAGCGAGAAATCACCCCCCAGGGGGGATGGCCACGCCACAATCCCTTCTCCTCCATTCTCCTCTCGGGTACGCACGCACACCCGGCGTGAGTTTTAAACCACCGGGTCCGGGACACGAACCGCGGTCGACTACGTGGGAGTCCAGCAACATAGCCATTACGCTAACTGCTGGTTCCCGGGATTAAAAAGTTTTTTACCAGGATACCAATGAAATACTTATGCATGGGAAAAGAACAAAATGTCAGAAAGCTATTGGATCTTCCGGAAGACTAGCATGAGAACTGATACCAGAGAGATTATAAATTTTATACTACCTTAATGTGCTGCCCTTTGTCCACAAGAAGAACACGACAGCAATCCCATCAGTAGGACTTGCTCTGTAAAGAATAGTGAATTTGCCCTGTGCCCATTCTCCTTCACGCCTCAGTTAGGTGTGAGCTCGGTGAACAGGCGAGGGATTAGTAGGTTCTACAACTAGACTTCCACAGACCTCGCAGTCAGGGAGGACCCTGTCTGGACAGGTGTCATGTTCAGAGGAATATGACAAAGATAAATAGAGGTAAGAGAAAAGGTTTGGCTGTCATCCAGATGCCTAGTGCACCACTCCAGGGAAGGCGCTGTGGTATTAAGCTAAGTTGGTGCTAAATCCCACAAGTGAAGCTGCAAGCTTAAATCCTGTAGCTGGGCTCGAGTATACGGGAGCCTCAGACCTAAGACCTATGCTGAAAGCATGCCCTCTCCTCTGGGCCCAGGAATGAGTCACGGTTTCACCACTCCAATGATGAGAGATAAACCCAAGGAAAATTGGTCAATTAAAAGAACATAGCTAGCAATATGGACGGATCTCACAGACACAATGATGAACAAAAGAACAGACGCAAAAAGAACATACTGTACACTTCCACTCATGTCGAGTTCAAAATGGAAAAACTGACTTGTGATAAAAGTCAGATAGTGTTGATCTCTGGAGCCAAGCTACTGGGGGGTGTCAGACACTGCCTGGGAAGGATCTCAAGAGATCTACCTGAGGTGTGGGGAGTGTTCTAGATCACCGTCTGGGCAGGGAGTTTCTGGATGTATCCCATATGTAAAATGTAATTAAACTGTACACCTAACATTTCTATATTTTATGTATACTACACCTCAGAAAGAAGCATGTAGTATAAATATTATACTACATTAATGGGTTGAACTTCATTTCCTGAAATGTAAGAGTAAAGTGGGCAAATCTGAAATCCTAAAAGAAAACATTATCTATAGGAATATAATTAGGGACTTATAGACACTGAAGAGACTTGGCCACCAAAAGCAAGACCAGACCACCTTCTAGCTTTTCTTGTCTGGAATGTGCAAGGACAGTGAGGGCCAGAAACAGCGATGATTTTGCTGTACACCATGGAGCTAATAGCTCAGGGTCTGTGATTCTTCCAGTCTAAGATCAGCAGCAGCTCTGGAATCTGCAGTGGGATTAAACTGTAGGTAAGGAGTCTTGTGTTGCCCTGGTTTTATGAAACGAGCCACAGCAATAATTAGAAATATCATCTGAGGTCATGGAAAGCACCTCTCATCAAGGGATTACCCTGAAACTGTGCTCATTCACATCCCATTTTGATCAAGTGTCCTGCGAAGAGGTTAAAGACACTCAAAACAAAAATGATATTGAACTTCTTCAGGATATGAGACCTGTGTATTACCTGCATGGTTTCTCACTTTGAGATAAATATAAGATGTTCGCTATGCAGTACACATAATTGAATAGCAGAGCAGAAGTTCTAATTGCAATTGGTAGATCCAGGAATATAAGCATGGCTTGTCTCAGATCAGACATAGATGCTGTTGTAGTCAGGACGGAGTGGCTCTCAATGCAGTCATCTAAGGATAGCATGAACCGTTTCAGCATGCAAAGACAACAATGCCGTCAGAAACAACAGCTGCATCTGAGAACACACTGTAGCCGTCAGAGACCAGCACCAAACTGGGCAACCAAATAGAAATCCAGTAATTAAGTTTAGAGATTGTTCCAAGCTAGTTACTGATCCTATTCTCCAATGCCGTATATTAGAAGCATATTTTTCCCCCAATCACAACAAGAGTTCATGTTTATCCTGATAAAAATGCTACTTCCAAGGATAGGAACTGCTGCTGGATTCACCTTCCTGAAACACCACTTCCAGGATGCTCCTTTGTTGGAAAGCATTCATGGTTCCTCTTCCCAACATAGCAAATGCACATAATTTTAATCCGCTTTCAAGACATTTTATTATCTGGCCTCATTCTGTGTAGCAAAAAATTCTTCCTGACTTGCGCCAGCAGGTGGTATGGTGGTTGAGGTGTTAGACTCCCACAGGGTAGACCATGGTTTGCGTCTCAGACACGGTGGCTTAAATATCATGCTGGTCGTGTGTGCGTGTGTGCCCCAAATCCCAGGAGGAGAAGGGATTGTGGCATGGCTATTCCCTCTGGGGAGTGGTTTCTCATTTTTCTTCTCATTGTCTCTCTCTGGCAAGCAAATGTATCCAGTGGCATAAACCTTAAAAAAAAAAAATCCTCCCTACTTGCATGCATCTATCCACTTGAGACAGTCTAGAAGCTTTTGTAGGTGCTATTCCCTTCACCTGGACCACCCTCTCAGATTCCTCCTCATCTGTTCCAATCCTTGAACAAGCATTAGAACCCAGTTACAGATTTTTCTTCTGCAGAGAGGCAACTGTTCCTGATCCAGTCAACCTCTAGTGAGCCTAGCCAAAGTCCCTCAACACTGAGCCTTCCCGGACAAGTTAGCCCTTCATTTTACAGGAGCTCTCGTGTGTGTGTGTGTGTGTGTGTGTGTGTGTGTGTGTGTTTTAATTATTTTTTTGTTTTAAACATTTATTTGCTCTCTTCCATGAGCATTAGAGAAAGAGAGAGAGAGGCAATTACTACACTCCCAACATGGTCTTGACACCATGATCGACCTCCAGACCTAGCCAGCCCCCAATTACATGCACATGTGGCATACCGAGCCAGATCTCTGGAGGTGAACCTCCAGCTTCCCTGTGTGAGTCAGCCTTGCAGAGCATCATGTTTAACTGTTGCACTAAGTCCAGTCCCTGCCTATTGTTCTTATCTGAGGTAATTCCATGTTTTCTGATACATTTGAGGTTCCGTTATCTCTCCATCCTCATTGACATCCTCATTCCTTCCCAAGAATCTCTATTGTGAATTTTATGAGAGTTCCTCCAGAATGTATACCCAGGAATGGAATGTAAGTTGTAAACTATATGCATCTGCAACTTCATCAAGTAACTCAAAACTGTTTTAGAAAGTGCTCATATAAATTTGTATTCCCACCAGCAGTGGGTGTGTTGTGAGGAGAAATCCCCTAAGTAGACTCTGAGATGGATGTTAGCATGCAGAATATTTATTAGGGAGTACCTTGGGATCAACAGCTGTGGAGGAGGAGGGAATAGAGCAGGACCAGATAGAGGGAGAAATTGAACTGTGATGCAATGTGATGGAAAGCTCAGCTCACCCCACAGTGAGCTCTGAAGTTGACACAGCTCTTCAGAGTGGTCCCTACTGGGGGGGTGAGGAAGAGCTCAGCCATTATAACCTTATGTGACCAGTCATTGGAAGCAGGCTGTTACCAGAAAGGGTGTATAACCTGAAGCAAGACAATTCTCTTCAGCTGATGTAGGACGCTGCTGTAAAGTTTCCATAATGTGTAGCTTTGTTCCGTGCTCTTTATTCTGTTCCACTGTCTATCCTTCTACCAACATGACATTGTCATAATCATATATCTGCACTGTAGCTATAGATACACTTTATGAGAATTAGTATTTTTTAAATATTGAGTCTTCTCATCTAAGAAGATGGATTAACGCTCCAGATATCAAAGTCTTCTTTAATGTCATCCAATAAAGCGTATAATGAGCTCCGTACAAATCTTGCATATGTTTTGTTAGATTGATTCCCAAGTGATTATACTTAGTGTTGTTATTGGAAATGATGTTTTCCAACAGCTTGTACCTTGAGTTAAGTACATACAATACATTTTTATTTATTTGCTTTTTTTAATGACTGACAGAAATGCTTTATTTGATCTGCAAGGCATTTTATTTATTTGTTTTTAGAGAGATTTTTGCTATAGGGTGAGACAGAGACAGAGAGACAGAAAGTGAGAAATAGTCCCTCAGCGGGGTGGCCTCATCACAATCCCTTTTTCTCTGTTCTCCTCCTGGGATCTTAGGTACGCATGCACATGCACATGGTGTGAATTTCAAGCCACTGGGTCTGTGACTCTAACTGTGGTCGACTACGCAGAAGTCCAGAGATGTAACCAATGTTACATTCTAGGTGTAATTTATTGCTAATTTAAAACTTTTTCCAGTGTCCTCTAAGACAACTTGCATATATAATTGACATCGACATCTTTTGAAAATCTCTGCGAAACTGAAAAAAAATTTAAAACCTAAAAACTGAATAATCAGAGGAGCAAAAATGAAGATTTCATCAAAATATTGCTGAATTACTTACGTTCACATAAGTTTAAATATAATATTTAAGGTATGTTTATGTCTTTTTTTATGCCAGAGGGTACAAAGGCTTGGCAGAGAGAGATTGAGTACCTCCCAATGGGATGTCATCACGACACGGAGCTATTTCCTCCATTTCTCCTTCCCATCAAGATGTTGGGCATGTAAGCACACGTGCTTGGAGCTTCTCAAGCCTCCAGGGTGGTGATTTGAACTGTGGTCAACCATGTAAGATCTAGCTTCCAATGCATAGTGCTTAATCACTGCACTCCTGGGCTCCATATATGTCTCTTTTTAAAGTGATTCACACTCGATCAACTTTTTGATTAATAAGGCATTGGCTCTAAAACAAATACAATTAAAAGAAGACCCACAGTGCTGAGGTACAAAACCTGTTAAACCGTAAAATAATATTGTGGACTCACAAACCAAAAAGAAGAAGCCGTACTTAGCAAAATATTTATTCAGTCTTCAAAGATAAAATATAAATATGACTTTCTTTATCCTAGGGTAATCTACTGTATCAGATGACTCCAGCTGTTTCAATGGCAGTGTGCCAAGCCACATGGATCGTTCCTATCCGGTGTGATTAAGTGAGAACAGAAATTGCTCCAATCAGGCTGCCAGTATCTTTACTAAGATTTTAAACCCGTACATCAGAAGTGATTTTAAACTCCAACAATGTGAGAAACTAAACATATTGAGCCTTGGTCATTCTTGCTGTGGTTTTTGGGGTAGAGCATGCTACAATATTTCTACAATATTTCTCAAGTCCCATATGTCAAAACTATAGAACACATGGAGCCTTCTACGGAAGCATGGTATGTTATCTGCCAAAAAGATATTAAACAAACCAAATTCATCTGGTGTTTTCTGTAAACAATTCTTGTCTAGCATCTTGTATCAACCGTGTTTGTGAAAATAGAATTCTAGGAATGACTTACCCTATTTTCTGTGATTTCACCAAAGAAAGAGCATATTGTTTTATTTGCATATTTCATGTCAGCCATGTTTTAATACTACAAGTCCATGTTAATATTTTATTCTTGGTACCATGAAGTCATTAATATTGTTCAAACTAAGTGATTTACTATTTCTTTGAGAGTTAGTCGTATGCATGTTTTATCATCACCATCAGCAACAAATATTAGTATGTATCATATGGAAGTCTACTGCAGAGTTTGGAGTATACTAGAATATATCTATGCAGTTGCAGGTATCCATAGGTTGACTGTCTAGATGGAGAGATAAGAGGTCAGTAGATTAAAAAATATAATAATAATACTAGGTTTTTTTGAACTATAAAGTAATATTCTCTGGTGTTGTGCTAAGTTTTTTTCTTTCTTTCTTTCTTTCTTTTTTTTGGAGAGGTTTTTGCTGTAGGATGTGTGTGCTTGCCAGAAAGACAGAGAGAGACAGAGAGACATAAAGTGAGAAATCCCCCCCCAGGGGGGACGGCCATGCCGTAATTCCTTCTCCTCCATTCTCCTCTCAGGATCTTGGGTAAACACACACAAGCGCCCGGTGTGAGTTTAAGCCACCGGGTCCAGTACTCAAACCGCGGTCAACTGCATGGGAGTCCAGCAACATAGCCATTACGTTAACTGCTGGTCCCTGTGCTAAGTGTTTTTCATAATTATCTTGCTCAATCCTCATAATAATCCACTGCGATGATAGATAATATGTCCCTATTTTATAAATGAGAAAACAAAGTTGAACAAGACCTTGAAATTAACTGTGAGGATTCATTCATATCATTTGAAAATGATAGTATCACATATAGAATACATAAATTCAAGAGAGAGAGCTCTCTACCTCATAGCACTTGATCTGAGCTTCTTATCTTAGTTGGATGTTAATGAGTGGGGACAAAGAGGGAGAGCATTCCAGGCCCAAAAAAAGGGCACTCCTAAAAGTCAAACACTAGAACAAATTTAGTGAGAATAGTTGGGCTCAACCAAATATAAGTAGGAGAGCTGAAGATGAAACTCAATCCTATCAACACATATTTCTAGAAAATTGGCAAAAAGTAGTTCAGGGACAAATTATTAAATGTTGTGAGTATAACGCTAAAGAGTTTAGACTTATTCTACAAAAAAATGTGAGAAAAAAATGATTTCATATATTGTTTAAATGATAAGTTATAATAATATATATTCACTTTTAAAAAGTTTAAATAATCCACAAGTATAGAAAGAATAAGGCTAAAGTTTTCCTTCATATCATGCCATTATTTTACTCCTCAGACATAATCACTGTTAATAGTTTGGATACAATATTCCAACCTTTTTGAAATTCATAAAAATGTGATTCGTTTTTTTTATTTTGGTTTTTGCCATGGGGTGATATTGTCTCCAGAGAGAGAAGGCAGAGAGATAGAGAGAAGGAGAGTGAGAAGTCCACCCCCAACCTCCCCAGGATGGATGGCCATACTGCAATCCCTTCTCTATTCTCCTCTCAGGATTTTGGGCATGCACACACACGTACCTGGCATAATTTTCTTTCCTTTTTTTTCCATAAGAGTTTTTTGTAATAAGGCGGCTAAGCCGGCGGCGGCAGCAGAGGCGGGCCGGACGCCAAGGCTGCGTCCGGTCACGGGACGTCCCGGGCCCTTCCGGGCTCGGCGGGTCCCCCCTGGGGCCCTGCTAAGCCGGCGGCGGCGGCAGAGGCGGGCCGGACGCCAAGGCTGCGTCCGGTCACGGGACGTCCCGGGCCCTTCCGGGCTCGGCG
>NW_006209026.1:221475-235857 GCF_000334495.1 Tupaia belangeri chinensis | reverse complement strand
TTCCTGCTAACCACAAGATGGCTGCTGTGCCGCATCAACTGATGGTCAACTCTGCTTGCCAGAATCGCCTTCCTGAAACTGTATTCCATGGAGACTCACCTACAGTTGCGGAACTGCACGAGACCCACACTTGATCCAACCTTGAATGGAATCTATTTTCCCTATTGTTAAAAACTTTGGACTCGTGACCCCTCTCCCTCTACTCGCAGGTATCGCATTTTCAATGACCCCTCTGGAGGATAGCTGTCTATAGCAGAGATAGAGTAATTGGGAGAGGGGGAAAGGGCTGAGGGTCAAACATAGGATAAAAAACATATTTATATGTATGAAAGTAGAAATGGAACAGTATTGGTGACGACATGCTTGATTAAGACACTATGCAGTTTATCCTAGATGGGAAACTACACTTGGTGTGTTGTGATGATACTCAGGGAATGAGTGTTAGGCAATATAATTTAATATAAAAAAAGTAATAAGCAGGAGGAAAAAAAAATGCACATTTGATGACTGAAGAGAGTTGTATGGACACAACTGGGGTCTACTTTATAATATGTTCATTCTACTCCCTGGGGTTTATGCCTAGGATCAGATTTGGATACATGTGTAAGGATATGTCAGCTGTGCTAGCTAGTGGATATACTTAGACTAATTGAGTTCATTGGTAGAACAATTGAATGGGGGGGGGGCGGAAGCCATTGAGGGCAATCATGAATGTCAGGGACAATGGAGGAGGAAGATGGGACATGGCAGAGGGTGGGGATGGGGAACCTAGGATGGCAAAACAAAAGGCAAGGTATGCAGGACACAAAAATTGGGAAATCATTTGCTGAGAACATATATGTTGATGTGCTTGATTGAGCCAATGCACAGTGTATTTTGGATGGAAAATTCATATGTGTGTTGTGATGAGAAAAAATTTATAATAAAAAAAGTATAAAAAAAAAAAAAAAAGGAGAGAGAAGAGGATAAAGACAGCAGTGAACAATAGAGAGGCAGGATGTTAATGAGAAATAGATATGGTTTATTACCTGTTGATGATGACATGTATAGTATTCTCAACTGAACCGGTCTGGGAAATATTTCATGATGGGTGAAGTCTCTTTAATAAGCAAAATGAGAAATAGTGATTGACTGTTTAAAAAATTATAATAATAATTATTGGGAAAAGCATGGAAAAGATATTGAATGATAAAGCGGGGAGATTGATATCTCTGTATTGACTGACATGCATGGCATTCCCTTTTGAAAAAGCAATGGAAGTCAATGTAAAGTTATATGTAATCTAGTGTAATAGAAAGAAGATTATGATGATAATAAAAAAAAAAAAAAAAAAAAACTTCCAAAAATTTATGGGAAAAAAAAAAAAAAAGAGTTTTTTGTAATAAGGAGTGTGCACTCGACAGAGAGAATCACTGAGAAATTACCCCCTGCCCTGGGGTAGATGGCCATGCTGCAATTCCCTCTTTGTTCTCCTCTTGGGGCTTTGGGCATGTACACAAATTCACCTGTCATGATTTTCAAGTCACTGGGTCTGGGACTCAAACCATGGACAGCCATGTTTTGAGCCTTCAATCACCATACCACTTACTGGCCCCTGGATCCACTTTTTAACATAAATGGAATTTTACTAGACATGCTCTCTGTCCATCTGTATTTTTTACTCGGTAATGTATTGTGAACACCTTTGCAAGTCTGTATATATTTAGGAAGGTTTTTAGACAGCCTCAAGCATTTCAAAAGTAGGATTACTGAAATAGAAATATCTAGAAAATTTATATGAACATAACAGATGTTTTAATAACTATCTTTGTATTAATATCTTCATACATTTGCCCATAATTTCTCTAGGCTAAATTCTTTAAAGTGGAATCACTAGATATATACATATTAAAATTTGATACTTGTGTACTTTCAAATTGCTTTCTGTAAATTTTGAACTCAATTTATGCATTCAAAGAAGATGTTCAAATGCTTTTTTTTTTTTTACACTCACCCATATCAGATCTTATCAACAAAGAAGCTGTTTGAGCAAGGATCTGATATGATCATAGCTGTGGTATGTCAGGTAGCTAGCCTATTCCAGACCATTATTTTTAATGCATGATTCATTGTCTATTTAGAGCCTTAAAGCCAACACTGGGTAATTAGACACTAAGAAAATGAAGATTTCTAATATATCAGGAAGGGTGACTAAACAGAACAAATCTTACCTAGATGAAAGCTAATTTTATTGCTTTAAGTCAGTGATTCTCAAATCTTGGCACATTGAAACCATCTGGGGAGCTTTAAAAACTATGAGTGTTTGGGACTGACCATGTAGCACAGTGGTTGAATGCTGGACAGAGGAGGCCAGATCCCATATGATCAATTGGGGTTTGAGTCCTGACCCCAGAGACTTGAAAAACACATGTGCATCCAGGATTTTGACAGATGACGAACTGGATGAGAAAGGAAAGGATTAATTGCAGTGTGACCAGGCCCTTGGAAAGTGCTTTCTCTCTCTCTTTACCTCTCTCTTTCTCATGCACACACATGCTCTTTACCACATAAATAAAAACAAAAAAATTGCCCCCAAATTCTTATACTACTTGTTTTGTGGTATGGCCTGAGTATTGAGATTTCTTTAAAGCTCCTTAGATGATTCGAATATGAGCGACTATTGAGAATTCTTATTTTTGATGTTAATTGTAAAAGCTCTTGAACTCATGCCCACCTAACTCATAAAGATAACTGACATAGTTTCCTTTTTCTGAAGTCTTCTTAAAAGAATAAAGATTGAAAGACTGGTATGGACTCCGCACTTGAGGAAGAGCTCAGTAGATTCAAACCAGACACTGCATAGTAACAATCTGAAGACATACAGGTTGTGTATCCCTTATCCAAAACAATTGGGACCAAGCTGTTTTAGATTTGGGGTTTGTTAAGATTTTGGAATGTTCACAGTACATTATAAGATATCTTGGAGATGGGACCAAAATCTAAACACGAAATTCATTTATGTTTCATATATACTTTATACACATACCCTGAAGTTAACTAACGTTTTTTTAATTGCCAGAGGGTAAGTATACTTGCCAGATGGAGAAAGAGAGAGAGAAAGCACTCTTTAACAAGGCGTAGTCAAGCCACAATCTTTTTTCTTTCTTTCTTTCTTTTTTTTTTTTTTTTTTGAGAGGTTTTTGCTATAGGGCGCATGCACTTGCCAGACAGACAGAGAGAGAAAGAGAGACAGAAAGCGAGAAATCACCCCCCAGGGGGCTTGGCCATGCCACAATTCCTTCTCCTCCTTTTTCCTCTCAGGATCTTGGTCACGCACGTACATAAGCCTGGAGTAAGTTTAAGCCACCAGGTCCGAGACTCGAACTGCAGTCAACTACATGGGAGTCCAGTGACATAGCCATTACGCTAACTGCTGGTCTCACCATTTTTTTGTTTTGTTTTGTTTTTTTTTTAAAGGTTTTTGCCATAGGGTAAATGCACTCACTGGAGAAAGAGAGAGAGAGACAATGAGAGGGAAAGTAAGAAATCACCCCCCGCCCCCAGGAAGAATGGCCACATAACAATCCATTTTTATCCATTCTCCTCGAGATTTTAGGCAGGCACACATATGTAACCAGTGTATTTTTCAGACCCCTGGGTCTGGAACTCAAACTATGGCTGGTCATGTGGGAATCCAGCACCTTAACCACTATACCACCTGCTGGCCCCAACAATCCTTCTTACTTGAATTCTACATTCCATCAGGAATTTGGGTATTTATACATATGCATGCAGCATGTGTTTCAAGCCACCAGGGCCAGGACTAAAATAGTCAGTCATGTGGGATCTGGCTTACAGTACACAGAGCTTAACCGCTATGACTTGGGGTCAGCCCTGAAAGTAATTCTATATGACATTTTATTTTGCAGTATTTATTTAGACTACGACCCATTACATGAGTTCAGGTGTGAAATTTTCACTTGTGACTTCATGTCGGTGCTCATAAAGTTTTGGATTTTGGAGCATTTTGGATTTCAGATTTGGGGATTAAGGATGTACAACTTGTATACTATTTATTTTCTTGGCAAAGGCCCTGGATTTTTCCCCAGGATTTAATTTCATTTCTATACAGTGAGCTACAAAGACTAAGAAATGTAAGTATTCATGGGCTTGACAGACATTATGTTAAGCCTCAGGTGAATTAAGTAGAGGCCCAGTAAATCTGCTGAAAACAAACAAACAATCATGGATCTTAGAGAACATTTGCTAGAAGATGAAATGTACAAATTAGAACAGCTCTGTCCTAGTTGGCAGAGAAGGCAGGCTTTACACAAGGCGGCGTCAGTAGCGTCATGAAGGATCTGGTCCAAAGCAGAATGGTTCTTCTGATATTTCACCTGTGTGAGAGCTATTGATCATTTCTCCATCTCATTACTATATAATCCTTAATCATATGTATTGTGATTAATGATATTAGAAAAAAATTGCCATCATGTTTTTAGGGGTTAATGTCCCCTTACTCTGCCGATGGGGAGAATGAATCACTCACTTCCCACAGACCTCAGGATATTTTGGTGCTCCACGTCAACCTCTCACTGCCAAGTGGCTCCTGGCACTTTATCGTGCAACTTTTGCCCTTCGGTGATGAAAACTGTGCTATAAACACTGGTATTCTGAATTTCACATCCGCCTGGGTTGATGACCACGGCTGTGAGGGCTGCCACTCTGTAGGCATGATGAAAAGCAGGTTGTTGATCATTGGCAGCAGAGCATCACGCCTGAGATTCATGTTCCAGGAATTTCACAGGACTCAGATGGCTCCACTCAGTTGTGAGTTGTGGCTCTCAGGGTGGGAAAGGGTGTGTGTGGAGGGAGGGTAGAAGTAGGGCATGGGATGGAAGGCCTGACTTGTAGCAGTTGTCATTTTCTGTATATACTCCCATCATGTCTGATTTTGAGCTGCCAAGGTTTAATCATCAGTTTACCAAATTCCTGAATATTTTAACAATCAACTCTCTCCAGCCAGTAGGAGTTGGCTCTAGCACACTATCGACTCCACCTCATTAAACATCAACGATCTTTGCGACCCTTTGTTGACGCTGAGCGGTGTGGCTGAGCCCCTTCCTCTATTGCAGCTACAAGACTTGGTGGCAGCTGGGATGGGACTCAGGATTGGCTGAGACGGGACTCATTGATGACGGGCTGCAGCAGTGGATGGTCCAGGTGGGCCTCATGCTCAGGCAAAGCACACACCCAGGCCCATCCTGAGATGGGTACTGAACTTGAACTGTGAAATACTACTTTTGAGCGGCACATGTGTGCCACACAGTTTTCATTTTTTGCTTTTCATAATTAAAATCTAAAGTTTTAATTGCTTTTTTCTTCTTTTTAATTTAATTTTATTTTTTCTTCTTTTCTTTAATTCTTTTCCTTTTTTCTTTATCTTTATTTCTTGGCTGCTCAGCCTCTATGCACTATGTGTCTAGACAGGTCCAAGGGAACAAGATCCCAAGATCTGAATATGATTAGGGTCAGAATATCCTCAATTCCCACTGAATCTGATGCACAAAGAGTAAAAAATGGAACAGAAAAGAGATTGCAGATCATCTCCTCCTGAATGCCTCTGAACACTCAGAACGAACTTCAAGAATTAGGAAGAAATGCATCATCCATTAGATGACCAGAAATCACCACAGGGTCACAAGAAATATGGGAAAGCAAGAAAATACTACTCCTCCAAGAGAAAAGAATAACTCCTCTTCATCCTCAGACAGTACAATGAAACTCAAAGAAATGTCAGATAAAGAATTTAGAATATTCATAGTGACAAAGCTAATAGAAATGGAAGAGAAGAGAGACAATGAACTGCAGAAGAGGTAGGAGAAAGGAGCTGAGAAGTTCTAAGAGGTGAAGAAATTCTTGCAAGATCTAAAAGAGGAAATACACACTACAAAGAATAATCAAATGGACCTGTTAGAGATGAAGACTATAAAACAAGAAATCAAAACTTTCCTTGAAAGTATTAAAAGCAGACTAGATCATACAGAAAATAGAATCTCAGATGCAAAAGATAGAATCACTGGTCTAGAAAAATCCACCACAAAGACTTTGAAAATTGCCCCCCCCACCAATGAAAATAATATACGAGAAATACTAGATACATTCAAGCTCCAAACCAAACATCTGGATAATTGGCATAACAGAAGGTGCCCCATAAGGGCATTGATAATCTATTCCATGAAATCCTGGAAGAAAACTTTCCAAACCTAGAGAGGCATTCAAAGATCCAGTCCCAAGAAATACAAAGGACCTCCAATAGAATCAACCTCAAGAAGATCTTCTCCAAGACACATTATAGCCAGATTGACCAAAACCACAAAGACAAGAAATTAAGATTGGCAAGAGAGAAACGTCAAGTTACCTACAAAGGATATGCCATCAGGTTAACAATGGACATCTCATCAGAAACAATGAGCGAGGAAAAATGGGAAAATATATTCAAAGTGTTAAATGAAAAACAATCTCAACCAAGAATACTGTACCCAGCAAGATTATCCTTTGTGTGGGAAGAAAAGACAAGAACATTCTCAGATAAAAAAAATCTGAAAAATTTAACCAACATCAGACCAGATCTCCAAGAAGTTCTGAAGGGATGGGAACCAGCAGTTAGCGTAATGGCTATGTCGCTGGACTCCCACGTAGTCGACCGCGGTTCGTGTACCGGACCCGGTGGCTTAGAACTCATGCCGGGCGCGTGTGCGTGCGCGCCCAAGATCCCGAGAGGAGAATGGAGGAGAAGGGATTGCGGCGTGACCATCCCCCCTGGGGGGTGATTTCTCGCTTTCTGTCTCTATGTCTCTCTCTGTCTGTCTGGCGAGCGCACGCGCCCTATAGCGAAAATCTCTCCAAAAAAAAAAAAAAAAGAAGTTCTGAAGGGAGGGCTATACTAGGAAAATTAAATTCAGACACACATAAATAAGAGCTCAAAAATTAAGAAAATGGCCAACTTAATTGTAGGGACAAGTCTGGTGTTGAAGATTATACACCAGAATTTAATCAGGAAGATTGAACCACAACAGAAGATAGATTAAGTACATGATACTGAACAGGTGAAATAGGATTTTATGACTTTTGACTAAAATTGATTTTCTTTTAGGCCTTGTTTTCTAGTTTTAAGGATTTTTGTCCTGACTTGAGCTGCCAATAGGTTCATGTACCTACTGTTTGAACAGAATTCTAGCCTGTTTCCTAGCTTTAAATTTTAAGCAAAGTTTCTTCGCATTTCTTTGATTTATTAAAGTTAAAAGTGCTTTTCTTGAAATTAAAAAATATATTTAAAAATACCTATTTAATGATCATAGTAAACTATATAGCATCAGGTAGGTGTTACTTTACAGTATATTCATTCTACTCAGAGTTTTACGCCTAAAGTCAGACATGTGTTCACAGATATGTATATATCAGCTGAACTTGCTATTGAAAGTAATTAGATTATTTAAGAAATTTTGTGACTCAATAAAATGTGGGGGGAAAAAGGAATGGAAAACAACCATAGACACCAGAGTTAGTGTGGGAGGAGGATGGGTTATGGCAGAGGGTGAGAAATAGGAGTAAAAAAAAAAAATATATATATATATGCATGTGTGTGTATATATATATATACATATGTGTGTGTGTGTGTGTATATATATACACACACACACACACACACACATATATATATATGAAACTAGAAATGGAAAATTATCGATGATAACATGTATGATTAAGCCACTATCCAGTATATTCTGGATGGGAAATCACGCGTTTGGTATGCTGTGATTATGCTCAGTGAATGAATGTAAATTAATTAATTAATTAGAAATAAAAATCTAAAAAATTTTTTTAAAAAATCAACAATCTTGGTTTTCCAGTGAGTAATATAAACGGACAGCAACAATATAGTGTAATTATGAGAGTCAAGGTCATTTTGTTGCTCAAAATTCAGTCTACAGGAGCAGTAAAACCCAGCTGACACCCAGACCGCGAGTTTCTAAATGCCTACTTACTCAAAGACTAAGAGCTTACTAATGGAAAAGCTTGGCAACTAACACTTCAAAGAGGTTTAATTATAAGAATCTATAGTCTAACATTAGGCAAAATCACTATTTTGAGATAGAACCATGGAATAGATTGAAATTTAAACAATGTTTGTGGGCTGACTTGGTGCTGCTCAAACTAAGCTGGATCTGTAAGACTGTGGGTTCAGCCACCGGGGTGATGCATGTCAAGTGTGCACAGGATCCTGGCTGGCTGGGAAGGCTAGGGTCAGAGAAAGAGTTGCAGCATGGGACTCTTTGAGTGTGCTGTTTCTCTCTTTTTCACTCTCATGAAATAAATAAATAAATACATTAAGAAAAGATGTTTAATAATCTAATCAATTTGTCAACAGAATGGTTACATGTTTAACCATGCTTTTTTCTTTTTTTTAACTTTTTTTTTTTATCTATCTATTTAGTTTTAATTTGATCGGAGAGTGAGGGAGAGAGAGAGAGAGAGAGAGAAAGTGAGAAAACAAGCTGCTAGGTCCTGGACTCGAACCATGGTCAGCCATGTGGGAGTCCAGCGCCCGTAACAACCATGCCACCTGATGGCCCCAACCATGTTTTTTTCTCATAAAGTTCCAATGCTCTTTCAGGAGTGAGCAACTGTTCCAGATCTTATTTTATTAGGTTGTCAGGAAAGCCATGATGTATTTCTCTAGGCAAAAATACGTCATGACTTTCCCGATGACACAGTATTTTACCCAAATGTTAATTGTAAATTTTTTTGGAAGAAAGAACTTCATTTTCTTTATACAGTTTTATGTCCAGGTGGATGGGTTCTAGAATAGAAAAACACACTCATTGCCCTGGTTCCTATTTGAAAAAAAGATACCAGGTCTACCTTGCCCTAGAAAATGATTATTGTCTATATACATGTTTGTAGGAGGTAGTCACATTTTGGGGGGAGGAGGGGTGTACGTTGTTTTGTGGATTTCTTAATTGACATTTATCTGAGGTACAGTGATTTTTCGAAATAAGGATACATCATGATTAAATTAGTGTATCCATCATCTCAACTTTCTATCACTACTTTGTATTAGCCATATTCAAAATCCTTTTTTTTTAAGCTACTCGAGATGTACAGGAAATTGTTGTTAACTACAGTTACCCTACTGTACTGTATAGCACTAGAATACTTCCTCTTACCTAACTGTAATTTCGTTTCCATTAATCAGCATCTCTATCCCCTCCCCTCGACCCTTCCTGGGCTCTTGCAATCCTTCTGCGCTTTTTCTAGGTCATCCTTTCAGTTCCCCATATGTGTGAGAACTTGCAGCATTTCTATTTCTGTATCTGGTTTGTTTATTGTTTTCTAGCCTCACCGACGTTACCTCAAACAGCAGGATTTCATTCTTTTTAATGGCTGATTGGTATTCGTGTATGTGTGTATATCACATGTTCCTCATCCATTTGTCTATTGATAGACGTCCGCATCAGTTCCATAGCTTGCTACTGCAAATAGTGCTGCAATAAACATCGGGGTGCAGGTATATATATATTTATTTATTTTAATGTTTTTGCCATAGGGCATGTGTGCTTGGTGGAGAGATACAAAGAGACAGAGAGAGAGAAAGTGAGAAATCACCCCCTGGGGGGATGGCCACACCACAATCCCTTCTCCATTCTTGTCTCAGGACTTTGGGCATACACACACACACACACACACACACACACATGCACACTCAGTGTGTTTTTCAAGCCTCTGGATCTGGAATACAAACCTCGGTTGGCCATGTGGGAGTGCAGTGCCTTCACCACACCACCTGATGGCCCCTATTATTGTCTTTCTAGAGGTTTAAAAAAAAGCGAAGGCTTAGAAAAATTAAGAATTTGGGCCAGCTCTATGGCAGAGTAGTAATGAATGCCCTGCTTAAGGGAAACTGGACCCTGAGGCCAGCAGGTAGCACAGAGTTTAAGATGCTGGATTGCACATGGTCTGGACTGCTCAGTTGGAGTCCTGGACCCAGCTTGAAAATCACTCTGGACACATGTGCGTGCATGTTCCAAATCTCAAGAGAAGAATGGAGGAGAAGGGGTTGTGGTATGGCCATCACTCCTGAGGGGTGATTTCTCTCTCTATCTCTCTCTCTTGAAAGAGCACTTGCCCTATAGCAAACTAAAAGAGAGAGAGAGAGAGAGAGAGAGAGAGAGAGAGAGAGATGCTGGATCCCACATAGTGACTGTGGTTCAAATTCCCAGCCTGGTCAACCTGAAACCAGGCATATATGTGCCCAAGAGCCAATGGACTGGAGGACTGGAGGAAAGAGATCACCATGTGACTAGACCCTGTGGAAAGTGTGCAGCTCTCTCTCTCTTTCTCTTTTTCTCTCATTTTCACATGTATGCACATGTGCTCTATCATGAATAAAGAAAAAAATTAATAATTTTCTCAAGGCAGAATAGCTGATAGATGGCGGGGACATGTCTTTTATTATAATACATTTTATGTATTGTAACCATAACATTACTTTGCTGACTCAAAATAGGGTTAAATAATTAAATAGTAAAACTTCATTCATGAATAAGGTAATTGGGGACCAGCAGTTGGCGTAATGGCTGTGTCGCTGAACTCCCACGTAATCGACCACGGTTCGTGTCCCAGACCCGGTGGCTTAAACTCACGCCGGGCGCGTGTGCGTGCGTGCCCAAGATCCCAAGAGGGGAATGGAGGAGAAGGGATTGCAGCGTGGCCATCCCCCCTGGGGGGTGATTTCTTGCTTTCTATCTCTCTGTCTCTCTCTGTCTGTCTGGCAAGCACACGCGCCCTATAGCAAAAACCTCTCCAAAAAAAAAAAAATGAATAAGGTAATTATCTCTAGGCACTGATTTTGCAGAAATACTATTCGTGATTAAAAACAACCACAGGTTTCTTCTGTTAACAGCAGAAACAATTTCGGAGTATTTTCTATGTACAAGCATCATGTTAGACAATTTATATGCATATATCATTATATATTATATACATATATTACATGTTAAATACTTTAGATCCCTTTTGACCTTTAGAATAACTTTGAGGTATTATATTCTTTTAATAGATAATAATAATTGCTAACATTTATGACCATCTAGCTTGTGCCAAACATAGTGCCAAATATTTAATATACATCATATTATTTTGATAAGTCCAATAACCTTCTGAGGTAGGAAACCACTATTATAATCCCGGCTTTCTTTTTTTGATTGTTTATTTATTAGTTTTAATTATTATTTATACATTTAATCACTATAGATCGTTTAGATTGTAAAGAGACTTTACCCAGTACGATGTACACCTCATTCCAGCCCAGCTGAGAATACTATATATGTCCTCATCAACAAATAATAAACCATATCTGTGTCCCACAAATGTCTCACCTGTGTATTTTTTTCCTCAAATTCCCTTTCCTATGCTCTTCCCCTCCCCCACTCTTTTTATTTTGACTCTGTGTCCATAACAATTTTTAATGCTTGTATGTCCTCCAGTCTTTCAGTCTCTACCATAGCCACACTTTTTCAATCCATTCATCAGTTTGTGGACATTTGGGTTGGTTCCATGTCTTAGCAATTGTGAATAAGGCTGCAGTGAATATAGACGTGCAAGCACTTTTCCGACTGAGTGTTCTCCTGTCCTTTGGGTAGATATCCAGGACTGGAGTTGCTGGATCATATGGTAGTTCTATTTGAAGGTCTTTGAGGAACCTCTATATGGTTCTCTATGAATTTACATTCCCACCAACAGTGTAGGAGTGTTCCCCTTTAACGACATCCCCTCCAGCACTTAACATTTTTTGTTTTTTTTAACCTTTGCCATTCTGACAGGGGTTAGGTGGTATCTCATTGTGGTTTTGATCTGCATCTCCCTTATGATGAGGGATGTGAGCATTTCTTCATATGCTTTTTGGCTGTTCATATGTCTTCCTTAGAGAGTTGTTTCATTCAGCTCATTTTCCCATCTTTTAATTGGGTTAATTTTTTTTTCTGGGTAAGCCGCTTGAGTTCCCTATAATCACAGCTTTCTAATGAAGGTAATTTATAGATGAATCTGCTGTTGGAGTTTTAGCAGGAACCTTTTTATTAGACAGCATCTTACCCTGCTTTATTATCTACTTTAAATGTCTTGCAAGGATGATCTTACCAGAGCCAGTCCCATTAAAAATAATCATTGAAGTTATGACTGGTGTAAAAACAGTTGCTGGGGGAAAAATAATGCTCCAGGTATGTTTGTACATGCCTTTGATACCACCACTTCCCCCAGAGTTGTAGAATAAGAAACACGTGGTGGAAACCTTGAATTGGGGAGAGTCATTGTATTAGCCATGTCCTATCTAGTTTGAGTAAAAATAAATTCAGTTTGGCAACTGCATACTGAAGAGTAAACTATTCTTAACACTCAGTAACACATCATAACCTTTCCGAAGATAAAAACAGTGATGGGGTCAAAGAAGTATGTTGTTTCAGGGTGTATGCTGCTATTAATAACGTTGTCTCTTTGCAGGAAGTATACACAGACAGCTCACAAAAACAGGAAAGTCACTCAGGAACCTGCTTTAAAACTCCTGGTCTGCTCTCAGGAGTTTTAAAACATGAGAGTGGTTTGAGTGAGGCGTTACCGCATGGATTATTCTTAAAGTCATAAGGAATGGCTATCCCAAATTAGAAATCAAAGAAAGAACGTTTTCTCACTCTTGAACTCAGACAGTACTGTATTTGCAATCCTGTGAAAACTGATCTAGAGAGACGAAGTTCAGAAATCTTCTGAGCAGGTGTTTTTACCTGCTCAGAATTCATTTTCCCTTCTGCCCATCCTGTGGGGTTTTCTTTGGAGACCCCCTTCCTGATTCTTGGCCTTTTCAGTTTGGAGAGGGCTGCTGATCTCCCCTCTGGGGCCAGGGGTGAGCATAGATTAGGTATTGACAGATCAGATCACAGAGAACATTTACTCACAGGCAAGAGGCAGAAGTTGGACTGATTTAATACACGAGTAAAAGTAAACCCCAAGACTACACAGTGAATGCAAAGTTAGGACAGTACCCCAAGCTGCCCACCTCTTTTCCCAGGGCTCTTCTCGTACCACCATGCCACAAAACATAGGTAAGTAAAACAATGTTTTTACTTATTTAAAAATAGTCGCAGGCTTCATGTCAGTGCTAATAAGCCAGACTGTTTCAGGGCCTAAGAGACTTCCTGTTTATACATTAGGTCCCAGAAACCTATGCCCACATTTCCTTCTGCGTCCTTAGAGAGAGTAACAATTTATATGTGGGTAAAGAGAAGACCATGATAATTTACTTTATATTCAATGTCTCTCTAAGGCCATTTTAAAAAGTTATCTTCTTCCAGTAGGATATCACTATTACTTTGGACAATTAATGGCTACACTATGATTTATAGCCATGTGAAAAAGTACTAGTAGAAATGAGAGGGAAATAAAATTCTCAACCATTCAGTCAACTGATTTTTGACAAGGGGTACCAGTCAATCCAGTGGGAAAAGGAAAACCTCTTCAGCAAATGATGCTGGAAAAACTGGATTTCCACCTGTAGAAAGATGAATCTGAACCCCTACCTCTCACCTTTGACAAAAATCAAGTCAAGGTAGATCAAGGATCTAAATCTAAGACCCCAAACTATTAAACTGCTTCTAGAAAACAGTGGGGAAACTCTGGGAGACAGGGTGGGCAAAGACTTCCTAAATAAGACTCCCCAAAGCATAGTCAATAATTCCCAAAATAGACAGGTGGGATTACGTCAGACTAAGAAGTTTCTGCATGACAAAAGACACAGTAATTAGTGTGAATCGACAGCCCTCAGAATGGGAAAATATTTTTGTAAACTATGCATCAGATAAGGGATTGATAACCAGAATACATAAGGAACTAAAGAAGCTATTTGGAAAAAAGATGATGAACCCTATTAAAAGATGGGAGAAGGAGTTGAAAAGAACACTCACTAAAGATGACATATGAATAGCCAGAAGGCATATGAAAAAATGCTCAACATCCCTCATCGTAAGGGAAATGCAGATCAAAACCACAATGAGATACCACCTAACCCCAGTCAGAATGGCTAAGATTAAAAAACAAGAAATGATAAGTGTTGGCGGGGGTGTGGTGAAAGGGGAACTCTCTTACACTGCTGGTGGGAATGTAAATTAGTCCAACCACTGTGGAGAACAATTTGGAGATTCCTCAAAAATCTACAAATAGCACTGCCATATGATCCAGCAATCCCATTTCTTGACATCTACCCAAAGGACAGAAGAATTTCTCATTGGAAAAGTGCTTGCACATCGATGTTTATTGAGGCACTTTTCACAATTGCTAAGACATGGAACCAAC
>NW_006209026.1:175811-220877 GCF_000334495.1 Tupaia belangeri chinensis | reverse complement strand
GCTGAATGGATTGAAAAACTGTGGCACATATACTCTATGGAATACTATTCAGCCATTAAGAACAACAAAACCCTGACTTTTGACAGAAAGTGGAAGAATATGGAAGATTTACTGCTGAGTGAAGCAAGCCAGACTATGAAGGACAGACACTGTATGTCCCCACTTAATATATACCAAATGTCCACACTCTATAACTGAAATTGATGGGCTAAAGGATGTACAAACACAAGAGATGGATGTGAATGCCAGATGTGGTGTGTGTGGAGGAGTTGGGGCCTGGGGAAAAACATTTGGAGGAGGGATGTTGTTATATTTTGATCAACTCAACCAGGGAGAAATGTTCACATATTGAAATGATCACCTTGTAAGCTAAATAATGTGATTGAATGTATTAAAAAAAATGTAAATATAAATAAATAAATAAATATATAAATAAAAGAAATGAGAGGGAAAAACTGTATAGTACTCCATAATGCACACAGTGGTCATTTTGGAGTGACTGGATTCTTGGTAATTTCCTCTTCATTTCTTTGTTTTTGGGTAATATTACATTTGAAAAATAAGTAAGTCTTTGGTCAGCCAGGAGGCATGGTGGTTAAGGCAATGGAGCCTACATGGTCAACTGTGTGGATTTGAGTACTGAACTTGGCAGCTGGAAAATCATGCCGGATGCATGTGCACGTATGCCCAAAATCCCAAGAAGAGATTGATCAAAGCTAAAGCTATGTCTACTCCATTACCCAGCAATTCCACTTCTTGATAGCTACCCACAAGAAATGAGTATGTATGCCCACCAAAACACATGCATAAGAACATCTGTAGCAGCTTTCCTCATAACAGACAAAAACAGTAAACTATCCAAACCCACTATCAGGAGACTGGACATACACATTGAAGTGTATTTATTTAATAGAATAACACACAGCAATAAAACAAAACAACAAACTGATACAATTGATTGGAAAAGTAATGCTGAGCTAAAAGAGGCACAAAAGAGTAAAATACTAGATGGTTCTATTTATTTCAAGTTAAAAAACAGGCACACAGCCAAGTGATAGCACAGCAGTAGTACAGCTGGTCCTACATGAGAGGGTCCTTTGTTTGAGTCTCAAGGCCTCCCTGAGTATGCAGGGCATGTCCATGATTCAGGCTGGCCGAGACCCTGGTCTGTAGACCCTTTTCAGGGTACCTATGTCTGTCCATCTCTCTCCATTTGTGTCTCTCTCTCATGGTAGAAGTAAAATTTAAAACATTTTTTTAAAAATAAGCTAAAGCTTATAAATGGTGATCAAAGTCAGAATAGTGGTTTCCTTAGACAAGGGTGGGACTTGAAAAGCTAAAAGAGTGGCTCAGGAAGAAAAAGGGGAAGGGATAAGAGAAGGGTTTGGGTTTCTGGGAGTGTTGTGTATCTTGTGCTGGTAGCTAAATAAGCATATACATATGGAAAAAAGTGAACCCTACATTAAAGCTTAATGTATCTTACTGTATGTTATACTTCAATGAAAAGTTTTTAAACATCATGAAAAATACATATTGTCCATTTGAAAAAGGTAGATAAAATAATTTTTAAAAAATTGCTGGAGGACATGTGTGTTCACCAAAGAGACGGGGAGACGGGGAGAGAAGAGAGGGAGAGAGGGAGGGGCAGCAAACACTCCTCAGTTGGGCATGGTCATGCTGCAATTCCGCCTCCTATATTTCTCCATCCTGTGAAGATCTGGGGAGCAAATGCACATGTGTCCCGCATGATTTTTAAGCTACCAGAACTTCTTTTTCTTTCTTTCTTTCTTTCTTTCTTTCTTTCTTTCTTTCTTTCTTTCTTTCTTTTTCTTTCTTTCTTTTTCTTTCTTTCTTTTTTTTTTTTTTTGAGAGGTTTTTGCTATAGGGCACGTGCACTCGCCAGAAAGACAGAGAGAGACAGAGAGATAGAAAGCGAGAAATTACCCCCCAGTGGGGATGGTCACGCTGCAATCCCTTCTCTTCTATTCTCTTGGGATCTTGGGCATGCACGCACACATGCCCAGCGTGAGTTTAAGCCGCCGGGTCCAGGACTTGAACCGCGGTCGACTACGTGGGAGTCCAGCGACATAGCCATTACGCTAACTGCTGGTCCCAAGCTACCAGAAATTCTAATCACTGTTGGCCATTTGAGATTCAGCTCCCTTCACCATGAGGCCATGGGGCAGGCCAGATGAAATAATTAGGAAAAAAAAATTAGGGGCTGGCTTTACCGCACAGCAATAATGCACTGCTTGAGAGAAGCCGGATATTCCACATGGTGATCACAGCCTGAATCCACAGTCTGGTCAGCCAGAAAGAGTCCTGGACCAGGCACAAATGGTGCCCAAGATCCAGACGCTGGAGAAAGGGGATAACACCATGGTCAGACCACGTGAGGGTTACTCATCTCACTCTCCCTCTCTCTTTCTCATGCGCATGTACACATGCTCTATCAGGAATAAGGAAAAAAATTCACTCGAATGTTAAGTAATAAAAGTCTATGAAACTTCTATAACTAAGAATTGATTAAAAAAAAGTAACAGAGAAAGTGACTACGAAGTTCTTTAAGCTAAAGAGAGAAAAGCCAAGCAACTGTTGTGATAGTAAGAATAAGATTCTACTTAAACCAATGATAAAACAATTTTCTAACATGACCCTGGGCTCCTGAAGACTGTACTATAATGATTCAGTCCACTAGTGGAAGAAAAATTATCTTACAAGTTTGTTGAAACAACCTTCAGAAATGAAAATGAGTAAGAAGGAACTAGGACTATTTATCAGGGGAACCATGGAAACCAGGAGAGCGGTCAGTTTGTGGGAAAGTGGCAGTCAGAGATGGCGGGACAAGGGCAATGCTGAGTAAATAAGGTTTATCTGGCCCACAGGGACGTGGAACAATGGCGATCTTTGTAGGTAAAAGGACAGAAGAAACAGGTAGTCAGGACGAAGAAGTGGAGGCAGGAAAGAGGCTAGGCTCCAGGCACCCAGAGCATTGAAAGGGAAGGAAAGAAGGGTACTTGAAACTGCGAGATAAGCTGCTTTGCATTATAGCAGAAGAGCCCGGCCACAGAAAAGGCAGGGAGAAAGCAGCAAGATGAAAACGCCACTTACTGCTTTAAAAAAAGGACTTTCCTTTTCATTTCAGGAGAGGCAGGAAGGTGCTGACAGCAGGTATTTGGGAGAGTCTTCCACACCGAAACTTCTAGTTTGTGTGTATGTGTTGTTCGTTTTTCTTCTTTTTAGAATTATTTATTTATTTAATTTTATTTGTTACTTTAATTTGACCAGAGAGAGAAAGGGAAAGTGAGAAAGCAGGCCACCAGGTCCAGGACTTGGATGCGGTTGGCCATGTGGGAATCCAGAGCCTTTAACCACCATGCCACCTGCTGGTCCCTTATTTTCTTCTCTTAAGTTATTTTTTTTTTCCTCTTTCTCTTTCTCTCTGTCCCTCTCTGGTCAAATTAAAATAAGTAAATAAATCAATTAAGTTAAATAAAAGAATCCTTTAAAAATGTTTTTATTTTCTGATCAAAAAGTAATAGAGACTCATTACAAAAAATTTGTAAAATAAAACTTTAAGGAGAAACTACAAATCAGTCAGAGATGGCCACCACAACCTTTGATCCCAGAGTTAATTTTTTTTTTTTGTCATAGGGTACATGTACTCATCAGAGAGGAGAGAGACAGAGAGATACAGAGAGACAAAAGTGAGAAACCCCCCACTCCTACCCACACAGAGCATTGCCTTCTTCTCCCCTCAGGATTTTGGGCATTCATGCACAAGTGCCTGGCATGATTTTCAAGCCGCTGGGTCCAGGACTTGAACGGTTGTTGACCATGTGGGAGCCCAGCACCTTCATCACCATGCCACTCACTGGCCCCAGGGCCATTTCTTTCTTCCTTTTTTTTTTTTTTTGGAGAGATTTTTGCTATAGGGCGTGTGCGCTCGCCAGACAGACAGAGAGAGACAGAGAGATAGAAAGCGAGAAATCACCCCCCAGGGGGGATGGCCACACCGCAATCCCTTCTCCTCCATTCTCCTCTCGAGATCTTGGGCACGCATGCACACGCACCCGGCGTGAGTTTAAGCCACCGGGTCCGGGACTCGAACCACTATTGACTACGTGGGAGTCCAGCAACATAGCCATTATGCTAACTGCTGGTCCCGCCCAGGGCCATTTCTAATAGGCAGGAAAACAAGGAGCAGGACAGAGGCTCTCTTGTCCTGGGAACGTAGAGGCTGTTTATTACTGAAGATTTGTCAGTTTAAAATTTTTATTTTCTTATGAGAACAAGTGAGAGAGTGAGGTATTTCAGCAGAATTTTGCCTCGTTGTGATCTTCCTGACCCACTGTCCCAATAACTAGGACCACAGGCACCCGCACCTACTCCCAGTCTGTTTTAGGTCTGGCCAGGAACTGAACTCGTGCCTCCCAACAAGCCTCAACCATGGTGCAGGGTTGCTCTTCCACTTACATTACCACAAGTAGGCCTGGTATTTTTATTTTATTGGCACGTTTTCCCACTAGAAGCTCTACAAAGGCAGACATTTTTGTCTGTATTGTTCACTGCTGTATACCTGCTGCTTGGCCCTAATGACAGACAACAAAATTACAACAAATTTAATTTAAAGACTTTAGTTGGCTTTATTTGAAATTCTAGGATCGGGAAACATTTTATTTCATAAAATAGAACAGTGTTCTGATGAACTGAGCAGAAGAAATTAGTTTTATGGACAAAGAAGGGCTGTAAAAAAGGAAAGCAAAGAACAAAAAGCAAAAGAAGTTACTTTCCTTGTAAGGACAGGAAGATGGAGCAATAGAAAAGTAATATTAGGTTACTTCAGGTCACTCTTTGTAAGGATTAAAGCAGAGGGAACTTTGTTATTATGCAGATTGAAAATGGCCTGTTTGGGAATATGGTATTTCTTTCTCTCCTGATTTCTCAGTCGATAAACAACTTAGTTTCAGGTTGGTCATATGGAACACGAGTGACTCCATTTTGGTTTACTCTGTTGGGCCTAGTGTATGAGCTCAGCTCAGACTGATGGCATCTTGTAAGTCTTATTTAACACGTATAATAAGTGCTTGAGAAATATTTATTGAATTAGCTTTTTTCCTTACATTTAATGTATGAAGACAAGCTGTTACTTATTTTTCCCTTCTATTATGAAAGCATTTGCAATCCTTTTCAAGTTGCATTTTGTGACTTCAGTTTTCAATTTTTCTTTTTCTTTTTTCTATGAGCAAGAGAGACTGCATTCCCAATAGGGTCCTGACACCATGATCCATCCCAGCCTCAGATCATGGCATCAGAGTGTCCAGCATAGCCAGGAAGGTCTCCAAATGTGAACTGAGAAATTTCTCATGTGGTTCAACTTTACAGCATCACTTTTTTTTTTATACTGTTTGCCATAGGGCAAGCGCACTTGCCAGAGACAGACAGAAAGAGAGAGGCGGGAGAGGGGGAAAGTGAGAAATCACCCCAAAGGAGGATGACCACACTGCAATCCTTTCTCCTCCATTCTCCTCAGGATTTTGGGCATGTACACATACATCCCCTGCAAGCTTTTCAGGTCACCAGTCTGGGATTTGAACTGTGGAGTCGCCATGTGAGATCCACGGCCTTAAGCACCTTGTCACCTGCTGGCCCTGTGGAGTGTTACATTTTACCACTTTACTACCATCTAGCTCCTTTCTTACATAACAGATCAATCCAGGGATAAAGTAAACAGATCTGTCGAAGTTAGGAAAATGTCAAATGTAAACAAAACATAGTTATTCAGATTAGTATCACAATTTATTTCCGTGTGATGCCTTTTCATAACTTTCCCTAAATTCAGGAACAATTCCTTTCACTTCATTTGTTAATCTATTGCCCGTATGACCTTATCAAATAAGAATTGGAAGTCAATTTCACATCTAGGACATTGCAACTTATTATTTTTTAAAAAACAGAGCTTTTTTTTTTTTTCTTTAATAATGTTGGTATACTGTCTTTTTTTTTTTTTTTTAAGAATCAAAACGTTTATCGGAGTGTGTCCTGAGACCACTCCAGTCTTCTCCCATTGGGCTCCCTGAAGCTGGCAGCCAGAACTTTACCAGAGGATTAGAACTTTCTATAGGGCGTGTGTACTCACCAGAAAGACACAGAGAGACAGAAAGTGAGAAATCATTTTCTGGGGGGATGGCGACACTGCAATCCCTTCTCCTCCATTTTCCTCCTTTCTCCTCTCGGGATCTTGGGCACAGATGCACACGCGCCCGGTGTAAGTTTAAGCCACTGGGTCCAGGTCTCAAACCGGACCAGTCGACTACATGGGAGTCCAGCGACATAGCCATTACACCAACTGCTGGTCCCTGAATACTGTTTTTTAAAAAATTTACCAGAGTGTGCATGCACTCACCAGAGAGAGATAGAGACAAAGAGAAAGAGAGAAAGTGAGACAACCACTTCCACTGGGGATGGTCCTCTCACAATCCCTTCTCCACTTTTTTCTCTTTTCAGGATTTTGGCCATACATATATGCACACCCAGTGTGCTTTTCAAACCGCAGGGTCCAGAACTTGAAATGTGCAGTCAGCCATGTGGAATCCCGTTTTCTTAACCACCATGCTACCAGAGATGACCCACTATTTTTTTCCCCGAATCAGGACTTGACTTAAAGGGTGAAAAATGATCAAGGAGATTCCATTCATGTTTAGGAGTATCAAGAAGGAAGCTAGGGATATTAAATATTCTGGGCGGTAGATAGAATTACTCAAACTTGAAATATAGTTAGAATTCTATAGTCAGCATCCTCACTCTTGGAACTAAACTAGGACCTTTGGAATCATTAATAATCAGAGGTAGCAGGGGCCCATCAAACCTCCTGACTATTGAAATAACAAGACCCAAAGGGCCACAATACAGTTGTTTGGTTGGGGGAGGGGAGCAAGGGGTAGGACTAGGGGACTGGAACAAAACAATCATATGGCTAATCAAAGGGGGGGTTTACTGGTTCATATAACTGAGAAGACTATAGGTACAACTAAGCTGGGTGTGGCTAGGTCCAGAGGCTTCAAAAGGGTCAGAGTTCCCTCTCCCAGCATCCAGGCAGTCCAATCTCAGGACAGATCAGTTGTTTCTCTTAGATCATCTGACCTTGGTTGGGCCATTAATACTAATCAGATAATAATTGGCAAGGACTGGACCAACATGTCTATTCTTACGTTTAGGGAAATGGGATCAACCTCACCCAAGACAAATAAAGTGGATTTTGCACACAGAAGAGGGGTTTAGTCACCACATGGAGTAGCAAAGGGTGACAGTGTTAAACTTTACTGAGCCCCGTGCACCTGAAAAACAAGAGTCAGGAAACAAGCTCCCTCCACAGCCTTTTGTGTTCTTGGAAATGGTTTACTACAAAGAATCACTCTTCCCCATATGACTTAGAGAGATGGGGCTTATAGTAACTTCTTGTCTCCCTATGACAAAGCCATGCACAGAACCTGTAAATTCCTATTCTTAGTAGGCCCATGGTGCAGAAGTTAGGCACTGTGTAGACATGGCAGGATCCTATGTGGCTGACCAGGGATTGGGGTTTGAGTCCCAGTCCCATTGGCTTCATGCTAGACACAGGCACACATGCATGTACACGCTTGTCCGAGATCCTGAAGGGATGGACAATTAGAGAGAAAAAGATTGTGGCAGGACGAGGCCTACTGGAGGTTCTCTCTCTCTCATGTGCATGCACCCTCTAGCAGTAAACAGATAAATAAATAAAGCCCACACCCCAAAGGAGGATGACCACACTGCAATCCTTTCTCCTCCATTCTCCTCAGGATTTTGGGCATGTACACATACATCCCCTGCAAGCTTTTCAGGTCACCAGTCTGGGATTTGAACTGTGGAGTCGCCATGTGAGATCCACGGCCTTAAGCACCTTGTCACCTGCTGGCCCTGTGGAGTGTTACATTTTACCACTTTACTACCATCTAGCTCCTTTCTTACATAACAGATCAATCCAGGGATAAAGTAAACAGATCTGTCGAAGTTAGGAAAATGTCAAATGTAAACAAAACATAGTTATTCAGATTAGTATCACAATTTATTTCCGTGTGATGCCTTTTCATAACTTTCCCTAAATTCAGGAACAATTCCTTTCACTTCATTTGTTAATCTATTGCCCGTATGACCTTATCAAATAAGAATTGGAAGTCAATTTCACATCTAGGACATTGCAACTTATTATTTTTTAAAAAACAGAGCTTTTTTTTTTTTTCTTTAATAATGTTGGTATACTGTCTTTTTTTTTTTTTTTTTTTAAGAATCAAAACGTTTATCGGAGTGTGTCCTGAGACCACTCCAGTCTTCTCCCATTGGGCTCCCTGAAGCTGGCAGCCAGAACTTTACCAGAGGATTAGAACTTTCTATAGGGCGTGTGTACTCACCAGAAAGACACAGAGAGACAGAAAGTGAGAAATCATTTTCTGGGGGGATGGCGACACTGCAATCCCTTCTCCTCCATTTTCCTCCTTTCTCCTCTCGGGATCTTGGGCACAGATGCACACGCGCCCGGTGTAAGTTTAAGCCACTGGGTCCAGGTCTCAAACCGGACCAGTCGACTACATGGGAGTCCAGCGACATAGCCATTACACCAACTGCTGGTCCCTGAATACTGTTTTTTAAAAAATTTACCAGAGTGTGCATGCACTCACCAGAGAGAGATAGAGACAAAGAGAAAGAGAGAAAGTGAGACAACCACTTCCACTGGGGATGGTCCTCTCACAATCCCTTCTCCACTTTTTTCTCTTTTCAGGATTTTGGCCATACATATATGCACACCCAGTGTGCTTTTCAAACCGCAGGGTCCAGAACTTGAAATGTGCAGTCAGCCATGTGGAATCCCGTTTTCTTAACCACCATGCTACCAGAGATGACCCACTATTTTTTTCCCCGAATCAGGACTTGACTTAAAGGGTGAAAAATGATCAAGGAGATTCCATTCATGTTTAGGAGTATCAAGAAGGAAGCTAGGGATATTAAATATTCTGGGCGGTAGATAGAATTACTCAAACTTGAAATATAGTTAGAATTCTATAGTCAGCATCCTCACTCTTGGAACTAAACTAGGACCTTTGGAATCATTAATAATCAGAGGTAGCAGGGGCCCATCAAACCTCCTGACTATTGAAATAACAAGACCCAAAGGGCCACAATACAGTTGTTTGGTTGGGGGAGGGGAGCAAGGGGTAGGACTAGGGGACTGGAACAAAACAATCATATGGCTAATCAAAGGGGGGGTTTACTGGTTCATATAACTGAGAAGACTATAGGTACAACTAAGCTGGGTGTGGCTAGGTCCAGAGGCTTCAAAAGGGTCAGAGTTCCCTCTCCCAGCATCCAGGCAGTCCAATCTCAGGACAGATCAGTTGTTTCTCTTAGATCATCTGACCTTGGTTGGGCCATTAATACTAATCAGATAATAATTGGCAAGGACTGGACCAACATGTCTATTCTTACGTTTAGGGAAATGGGATCAACCTCACCCAAGACAAATAAAGTGGATTTTGCACACAGAAGAGGGGTTTAGTCACCACATGGAGTAGCAAAGGGTGACAGTGTTAAACTTTACTGAGCCCCGTGCACCTGAAAAACAAGAGTCAGGAAACAAGCTCCCTCCACAGCCTTTTGTGTTCTTGGAAATGGTTTACTACAAAGAATCACTCTTCCCCATATGACTTAGAGAGATGGGGCTTATAGTAACTTCTTGTCTCCCTATGACAAAGCCATGCACAGAACCTGTAAATTCCTATTCTTAGTAGGCCCATGGTGCAGAAGTTAGGCACTGTGTAGACATGGCAGGATCCTATGTGGCTGACCAGGGATTGGGGTTTGAGTCCCAGTCCCATTGGCTTCATGCTAGACACAGGCACACATGCATGTACACGCTTGTCCGAGATCCTGAAGGGATGGACAATTAGAGAGAAAAAGATTGTGGCAGGACGAGGCCTACTGGAGGTTCTCTCTCTCTCATGTGCATGCACCCTCTAGCAGTAAACAGATAAATAAATAAAGCCCAATTCTTTATCTCATTAATGATTGGCTGAACTGTTTGTCCTCACTGATCAATCTGGACAAAATGCCTGTTAACTTGACTGAACTTTAGACAGGCTACTCTCCTTTCAGGTCACCGTTGGCTCACCCTTAATTGTTAAAACCAGGGACCAGCGAGTGGTGTGGTGGTTAAGGCGCTGGACACTCCCGCATGGCCGATCATGGTTTGAGTCCCAAACCTGGTGGCTTGCTTTCACATTTCCCCTGCCCCCTCTCTCTGTGTCTCTCTCTAGTCAAATTAAAATGAATGAATGGATAAATAAAATTAAATAAAATAATTCTTTTAAAAAAAAAAAAAAAACCAGAAACAGGCCCTTTGATAGCCCTATTGTCGCAGATGTCAGGGGGAAATGTTCCCTGAGCAACAACCTGCTTACTCCACCGTCCCCTGCCAGTCCCATCCCACCCCCGCTTATCCCAATGCCCCTCTCCTGCTTCTTCCTAACCTGCGTTACTCCTCTCCATGAAAAATAAAGCTGTTTCTACTTGACCTCTGAGAGGTTTGTAGATCTTAAGTCTATTATCTAATAGTCCCCCTCCCTTATTAAAATCGTCTTGTTGAATAAAGCTTCTTTCACCTCAGTCCATATATATTTCTTTTTTATTTAACCTTGGCCAGACAGAATCATAGGTGTCTACCACATATGCTTTCAATATTATCTGGTCTGATGGGGCTTAAAGGGGATGAGCATTAATTATAACCTCCCTCATAGCCTCCCACTCTCAGCTTTGAATCAATTGAGAAGAAACCTGGCAGATTAACAACAACAACAACAAAAATCTGGCAGATAAGAGTCCAAAATGTCAGCTTCATTAGCCTAAAAACAAACAAACAAAACTGAAGTTCTGGCACATGCTACAGCATGGATGAACTTGGAGAACATTATGTTATGTGAAATTAACCAGTCACAACTACTGTGTGGTTCTCCTTTTATGAAATAGCTAGAAAAGTCCAATTCATAGAGACGGAAAGTAGAAGGGCAGGTGCCAGGGACTGAAGTGAGGGGAAATGGAAAATTGTAGATTAATGAGTATAGAGTTTCAGTTTTGCAAGACGAAAAAATTCTGAGATTGGTTGCACAACAATGAGAACACAATGAACACTATTGAACTGTACGCTTAAAAATGGTAAGAGAATAAATTTTACACATTTTTACTACAGTAAAAAAAATTTTTAAAAATGAGCTTCATTACTAGTAAAGGTGATAGAGAACATAGTACATAGTCTCTGATTAAAGGGTTTATTAATATGCTCCTGAATTAAAATTGACCTCTTTAAACATAAGTCCTTGTAGGGCAGGGCTTACTCAAGTAAATGTATCATCTAGGAAGTCCTTAAAAACCCCCAAGCCATGAAGAGAGAGACAAGAGACTGGCTGCCAAACAGCAGTGGGTAGAATGGTTTCTAGATGCTTTGTTGGAAGGTCTTCATAATTAAAGAAGATACAGCATGAAAAAAAAAGAAAAGGGGGTCTGTATGGAAGAAAGAACTGATTACATGGTCACCAGTTCTTCCCTCATCTTCCCAAAGGAAGTGCTTTTCCCCAGGAGAGACTGAGAGAAGGGAGAGGCCCAGCTGTCCCTCGTGGGGAGTGAACAGAGATGTCAGTGAGAGGATAAGCTTTCACCCTTACCCAGTCTGTTAAAAGAAAAACATGTTGGGATATAGGCTGGGAAGGAATTCTATTCACATTGTTGCTAAGATAGCAGGATTTGAAGTGATTGTTTTTTTTAAAATTAAAAGAAATATTGTTATACTTTTAAATTTTTGACAGGGTCTTTTACTTATTATGTCATCCTCCTGCCTCAGCCTCCCAGCTGGGACTACATGCCACCACACCCAGATCTTTTTATTTTTATTTTTCCCAGACAGTGTGTCCTGCCCTGGCCTCCTGAATAGCTGGGACTACAGGTGCACGCCATCAAGCTCACCTCTTTCAGATGACGTCTTGCTTTGCTGCCCAGGTGAGGCTTGAGCTCACAGTCCTTCTTCTTCTTCTTCTTCTTTTTTTTTTTTTTTTTGAGAGGTTTTTGCTATAGGGCACATTCGCTCGCCAGACAGACAGAGAGAGACATAGAGACAGAAAGCGAGAAATCACCCCCCCAGAGGGGATGGTCACGCCGCAATCCCTTCTCCTCCATTCTCCTTTTGGGATCTTGGGCACGCACACACACGCGCCCAGCGTGAGTTTTAAGCCACCAGGTCCGGGACGCGAACCGCGGTTGACTATGTGGGAGTCCAGCGACATAGCCATTACGCTAGCTGCTGGTTCCCAGAGTTCACAGTCCTTCTGCCTCAGCCTCCCAAGTCTCTGGATTGTGAGCACACTCCACTGCACCTGGCCTTTAGGTTGGACCAGGAATAAAATCTGGGTCTCTATGTGGACCCAGCCTGCAGATTACAACATTTTAGCAACAAGTGCCATGACTAGGCCTTTATGACTTTTTATTTTTAAATCACCAGAGGTCACATGTGCTGTCCAGAGTAAGAGGAAGAAACCACTCCTCAATGGGGCTGGTCATGTTCTAACCCCTTCTTCTCCATTTTCCCATCCTGTCAGAGTTTTAGGCATGCATACAAATGTGCTCAGTGTCTTTGTCAAGCTGCTGAGGCCAGGATTAGAACCATGGTCAACCATGCAGGATCCAGCTCCCTTAACCACTAGTCCACAGACTGGCTCCGTTATGCCTTTTATTTATTTATTTTTTTAAATTTTGCTATAGGGTACATGTGCTCACCAGAGAGAGAGGGACAGAGAGAGAGAGAGTAGGTGGCTACTCTGTAATCTTTTTCTCCTCTATTCTTCTCTTGAGATTTTGGGTACAAATGCAGACATACCCAGAGTGTTTTTCAAGACACTGGTTCTGGGACTTGAGCCATGTAGTTGGCCATGTGGGATAAATCTGCCTTAGCCACCATGCCATCAGTTGGTCTCTGTTATACCTTTTTAAAAATATAATTTTGCTAATAATTGGAAGTATTAATATTTATAATAATTTTATATACTCTATTATGTGACTAAGGGTGAAAATAAAGAGAATGTACAATTATATTTTTTAAAGAATTATTTATTTTCTTTATTATTATCATGAGTGCTCACATGCACACACTAGAGAGAGACAGAGAGAAAAAGAGAGAGAAAGAGAAAGAAAGAAAGTGAGAAAGCAGGCCACCAAGTCCAGGTCTTGAATCATGGTCAGCCATGTGGGAAGTCCAACACCTCAACCACCATGCCACCTGCTGGCCCCATGATACACATTTTATAATTATTCTATTTTCTGGCTTTTTATTATGTAAGATTGATTTATATTACCAATAAATATGAGCAGTTTCAAAATGCTTTTAATTAACTAAAATATTAATTTCAATATTAATGCCAAAATAAGAGGAAAAAATTTTATAGTAAACTATACATCTGATTTATATGTTTTGTTTTAGAAAAAAAAATACACTCCTTCAGGGTGTGTATTTAATAACATCAATAACTTCACTAACTTTGAAGTCAAGCACAAATAAGTTAGATATATTTGATTGAATAAGTATTCTTTTAAAATGTGCAGTTGAAGTCTTTCCAATGTCTCTATGGAGAAGCCAAAGGAGATGTCATTTTGCTAGGTTATTAGATGAGAAAAAAGCATGTTGTGTTAAGTTACATGCTTCAGATCGTATGTCCAAGGAGTGAAACAGCTGAATTTAAAACTCCGTTCTCTGTGTGTATACTTTCCGAAGACAGTATGTTTAAACATGTGCTTTTCTTTTCTCTCATTTAATTTATGGTGAAAAGTTTGTTTTAATAAGTTGCAGGTATTCACAATCAGGTTTTAAGAAGGAAAACTTATTTATCTTGAATGTAAATTATACTTCAATTTAAAAATGTAAAACATAAAGCCAGGGAAAATATTCTGTGGGCACTTAGACAAACAAATAAGCACATTCAAATGGGCTATAGTACAACACTTCGGATAGTATAGAGTAAAAACACTTCGTGTCTGTAAAACAGAAGTCAGATGGACACGGTTATGTCAAAAAACATATATCCTCTATCAGCCCAAAGCACATTTGGTTTGAAGAATTTCTACATCCTCAGACATTCTCTCTCTAAGGAATCAATCCACTTAGGAAATTACTTCCTAGAACTTACACTAAAAAATGAGGAGCCTTATCTATCACATTTGCTTTAAGGGGAAAATGGTGTGCTTCAGATAAAACATTACAGTGACCAAAATACCACCCATCTGTCAACTTTATATTCCCCTCATTTAGTTTCACATCATGCACGTTGGCAGGATTCATAGGAGAAAGGCAGACAAGAACCTATTTTTACCGTTGTTGAAAGTGTGCCAGTTTGGCAAGGGTGTGGGCAATGGGCCCTCTCACACACAGTGAGAGCATAAATTGGCTCAGCCTTTCTGGAAGGTAATTTGGCAGGACACAGGATATCAAAATATGCATATCCATTTTAAATATGCATATCCTTTGACCCAGAAATTCAATTTCTGGGAATTTATTCTGGTGACCGAACTGAACAAACACACAAAGATAAATGTAAAGGACCTTCGTGAAACCTTGTTTACAATAAGGGTTAATATAGAGACTGCCTAGATCTCTGTCACTAAGGAACTAATTAAGTACATAACAGTATGTCTGTTCTGGGGAGTATTTTGTGATACATTAAACAAAATCATATATACTTGTGTTTATGGCTAAGGAAGGTTACAAAAGAACATCTATAGTCTGGATTGTGAAAATTTTTCTACACACATAGCCTAGGAAGGTAGACAACAAAATAATGTTTCTCTTGGTTGCAAGGCTTCAAGTGATTTTTACTTGATTTTTTTTATGTTTTTAAAACTATCCCATGAGCATATTTAAAAAAAAAAATTGCTACAAGGCAATTTGCTTTTTTTACTCACCTGAGAGAGAGAGAAATCATTCTCCCCTCTCCCCTACCCCACCTTCCAGTCAGGGAGATGGCCACATCACAATCATTTTATCTCCATTCTCCTCTCGGGATCTTGGGCACACACATACGCCTGGGATGGTTTTCAAGCCTCAGCCTGAAACTTAAGAAGCGCAGCAGGCCATGTGGGATCCAGCCACCTTATGCCATGCAACCAGTTGGGCCTGAGCATCTATCTCTTGTTTGATCATAAAACACACATAAAAGCTTCACTGCTATAACAAAATACAACAGACAGGGAGGCTTAAACAACAGAAATGTATTCCTCACACTGCTGGAGGTTGGAAAAGCCCACTTCAGATACCAGCTAATTCAGGTCCTGGTGAAGGCTCTCTTCCTGGCCTGCAGGTTGCCTCCTTCTCAGTGTCTTCCTATGGTGGTTTTTTTTAGAGTGCGCTCTGGTATTTCTGCCTCTTCTTACACGTGTATTAGGCATATTGGGTTAGAGTCCCACCTTTCTGACCTCCTTTAATCCTTATCATCTCCTCACAGGCCCTGTCTCCAAATATAAATCACACTGGGGTTAGGACTTCAACATATGAATTTGGGGAGAAGAGAAAACATTCAGTCCATAACACATGTCTTCTGACTTGAAAAAAAATTAAGACATATCTACTTAAACAATTTTTCTCGTATTTGTAAATCATGTACTTGATAAGGGATTAATATCTAGACTATATAAAGAACCTTTACAACTTGACAATACCACAAATAACCCAATTTAAAAATGGGCAAAGTGGGGCCAGCAGGTGGCATAGTGGTTAAACCCTAACTCCCACTGGGGTTTGAGTCCCAGACCTGGCAGCTTGAAGATCATGCCAGGTGCACGTGCATGCACGCCCAAGATACCAGGAGGAGAATGAAGGAGAAGGGATTGCTGTGTGGCCATCCTCCCTGGAGGGGTGGTTTCTCACTTTCCCTCTCACTATTTCTTCTCTATTTCTCGAGCAAGCCCATGCAACCTATGGCAAAAGTCTTTTTTAAAAAATGGGCAAAGTGCAAAGTACAGTCACACATCACCTAACTGGGATATGTTCTAAGAAATGTGTCTTTAGGCAACTTTGTTGTGCAAACATCGTAGAGTGGATTTACACAAACCTAGGTGATGTAGCCTACTACACACCGAGGCGCAGCATAGCTCATTATTCCTGTACAGCATGTAATTGCAATGAATACTGTAGACAATGTTAAGTATTTGTATATATAAACATATGTGAACATAGAAAAGGTACAGTTTGAAAATGTGATATAAAGGCCAGATGGTGGCCCACTGGTAAAATGTGATGCTCTGCAAGGTTAACCTACATGGGAAGGTTCCAGGTTCACATCTGGAGACCTCCCTGAGTACACTGGACATGTGTGTGCCTGTGATCTGAGGCTGGCTAAAGCTGGGTGTGGATCCTGGAATCAAGACACTGTTGGAGATACTGTTTTTCTATCTCTCTCTGTCTCTCTTGTTCACAGAAGAAACAAATAAATAAGCTTTAAAACTATATAAAAGATTAAAAAAAAAAAAAGGAGGAGGCATACCTGTATAGAGCACTTGCCATGAATGGAGCTTCAAGGCAAGGATTGGAAGCTGCTCTGGGTGAGTGAGCGGTGAGTGAATGTGAAGGCCTAGGCCATTACTGTACACTGCTGCAGACTGTATAAACACTGTACACTTAGGCTACATTAAGTATATGAAAGTATATAAAATATAATTCCTCTCTTCGATAAAAACCTTAGCTTACTATAACTTTTTTACTTGATAAACTTAAAATATTTTTGGCCCAGGCTACATGGCACATACTGGACTACACTGCTGATAGCCACACGACCAGCTGTAGGTTCAGATCCTCAGCCTGACTGACCTGAAACGTGCCAGGTGGATGCGGGCCTGTCTAAGATCCTGATGAGTTGGAGGACTGAAGAGATTGTGGCATGATAGGACCCTTTTGAGGGTGCTTTTCTCTCTCATTCTCTTTTTCTTATATACATGAGCACATGCTCTCAATTATGAATAAAACAAATAAAACTTAAAAACCAAACATTCTTTAATTTTTCATTTTAATTATACTTTTCAGAGACATGGCCTTGCTACATTCTCTAGGGTGGTCTTGAACTCATGATTTTCCTGCCTCAGTCTCCCAAATAGCTGGGATTATAGGTACATTCCTCTGTGACTACCTCCTACAACTTTTAAATTAAAAAAAAAAAACTTTTTGGCTTTTTTGTAATAACACTTAGCTTAAAACACAAATACAGTTTACAGCTGTATAAAGATGTATCTTTATATTCTTATTCTGTATACTTTTTCTGATTTTTAAAAAACTTTATTTATTCTTAATTTAACCAGAGAGTGACAGAGAGAGAGAGCAAGCTGCCAGGTCCGGGACTCGAATCTCAGTCAACCACACCGCCACTTAACCACCATGCCACCTGCTGGCCCCTCTATTATTATTTTTTTCTTTTTAAATTATTTTCTTAAAAACGAAGACACAAAAACACATATTATCCTAGACTTACTAGGGTCAAGGTCATCAATGTAACTGTCTTCTACCTACACATCTTGACCTACGTGCACCTCTCTCTTCAGGCAGATCCTAAGTTTCTGTCCTTTTGGGGGAATTTCTCTTAGGGGTCAGAGCAGCTTTCAACTCTTGTGATGGGAGAACTTTATTCTCAGTCCCCAAGTCATCTCTGCTGTTTGTAGTGACTGTAGTAGAACTTGAAACAGATGATACTTGAGTTGAGGCTGGAGGGGAAGGTGGAGTGGTACAGTCATCAATGGCGGCCAGGACACAACAGACCTGGGCTGGTGCCGGCAGGGTGGGAGAGTCTTCTGCCACTGTTCAGTCAGACCCAGACAATTCAGCAGCTCTCCGAGTCTCTGCATAAGACTCTGACATCGCCCAGAACTTGGAGCTTCTTCATTTCTTGGCAATTTCCCTTCAACCACCAAGAGAATAATAAATTGAAAACAAACACTATCCACTTCCTTTTCATTAGTTAAAGCCTTCTCGTTTAGTTAAAACTACTTTCTTAAGGCTGGCAGGTGGTGAAGTGTTTAAAGTGCAGGACTCCCACGTGGCTGACTGCAGTGTGAGTCCTACACCTAGAGGTTTACTTTCTCGCTTTCCCTCTCTCTCTCTGGTCAAATTTTAAAATAATAATAATAGATTAAAATTTTTAAAATCATAATAAATAAAATAAAATAAATTAATTCTTTAAAAAGAAAAAAAAGGACCACTTTCTCTCTTGAAATAAGAAAGGGAGTTCTTTTTTTTTTTTTTTTTTGGAGAGGTTTTTTTTGCTATAGGGCGTGTGCGCTCGCCAGACAGACAGACAGAGACATAGAGACAGAAAGCGAGAAATCACCCCCCAGGGGGGATGGTCACGCCACAATCCCTTCTCCTCCATTTCTCCTTTCGGGATCTTGGGCACGCACGCACATGCGCCCGGCGTGAGTTTTAAGCCACTGGGTCCAGGACGCGAACCGCGGTCGACTACGTGGGAGTCCAGCGACATAGCCATTACACTAACTGCTGGTTCCCAGAAAGGGAGTTCTTTTGATTATTGCATGCAGGCTCTCTTACTTCAATGTGGCCACATTTTTGCCAGTTAGCATACTGCCCAGTGCCTGCAGAGCTTAGGAAACCCTCATGTAAGCAGGACTTCGAATTGCCTGTCCTGTCTCCTCCCTCTTTAGGTAAATGAGCATATCCACACCACTTCGATTCTCAAGGCTACAGCACACGGGGTCATGGAAATTTCAGGCTGAAAGGGACCTTGGAAAACAACTAGTCCAGTTGCTTCAACTTTTGGATGAAGTTCAAGGACATTAAGTGATCAGGCCAAGAATACAACCATTGCTTGTGGAAATCTCCACCATTAGGTCTAGGAATAACTGGGGCTTCTCTCTTTTCATAATTTGTTTTTAATCACTGCTTTAAGTACCTTCATCAGAATAAAAATGAGGCAAGAAAAGGAATCTCAAATTAGTTACTCTTGGTAGTTGTTTATAATGTGGATTAAATTTTTCTGGTGAAAGCACTTAAAATTTATGACTAAAATAAATAATTTTTTTAAAAATTGGAAATCAGCAATTGGTGTGGTGGTTGGGGTGCCGGACTCCCATATGGCCAACCACAGTTCAAGTCCTGGACCTGGCAGCTTACTTTCTCACTCTCCTAATCTCTCTCAATCTCTCTCTCTCTCTAGTCTCTCTGGTCAAATTGAATAATAGTAATAATAAATTTAAAAATTTAAAAATTGTATGTATGCTTAGCACTCTCCTATTCTCAAGGATGTCTAAGAATTTATAGAACTTGGGGACCAGCAGGGGTGTGTGGTTAAGCTGCTGGACACTCCCACATGGCTGACCATGGTTCAAGTCCTGGACCTGGTAGCTTGCTTTCTCACTTTCCATCTCTCTCTCTCTGTGTCTTTCTGGTCAAATCAAAATAGATGAAAGAATAAATAAAATAAAATAAAGAATCCTTTAAAAAAAAGAGTTCATAGAACTTAACATATACTACAGACAGTACAGTTGAAGCAGAACCTCAAAGATTCCAAGGAACAGAGATAGAAAGGGTAACTGTAGATGCCAGAGACCATAGGGGAGGGGCACTCAGGGAAAATGATGAACAGATGTGAGAATGCATGCAAACGACAAATAGGTTATGGAACTGTATACTATAAGAGTAAAAACAGGAGTGCTGCCAATCAGATATACCAGTATATATGAAGGCAAATCTGAAGGTGTTCTGCGTAATCTAATGTTCTTTGTTGAAGATGATGAGTAGGGTAATGTCCTGATTTAATTACCACACACTGCATGCATACTTTGAAAAACCATAGTGCACTCCACAAAAATTATGAAGGTTAAATGTAAGTGTAAATCAGATATTATTAAATAAATTTTGAAATTATAGGTAATATAAAGGGTCTTCAAAAATTCATGGAAAATGCATATTATGAAAAACTGTGGGGCTGGCCTCATCACCTAGTGGTTAAGGGAGCAGGATCCCACATAGCTGACTGCAGTTCAAATGCTGGCTCTAGAGACTTGATAAACACACCAGGTACGTGTGTGTGTGCCCCAATCCCTACGGAATGGAGAAATGGAGCAGAAGCGATTACAGTGTGACAATGCTCATTAGGAAGTGCCAGGCATTTGTGCATGCGTGCCCAAGATCCCGAGAGGAGAAAGGAGGAGAAGGGATTGCAGCATGGCCAACCCCCCTGGGGGGGGTGGTGATTTCTCGCTTTCTATCTCTCTGTCTCTGTCTTTCTGGAGAGTGCACGCGCCCTATAGCAAAAACCTCTCAAAAAAAAAAAAAAAAAAAAAAAAGAAGTGCTTTCTTCCCCTTTCCCTTTCTCTTTCTCTCTCTTTCCATCTTTCTTGAGCTAGAGTATGGAATTTCTGGCAAGAAAGGAAAAGAAAAGAAAAACTATGCATGGATTTAAATTTTTTTTTGCATCAAAATAAATTTGTATTTTAATTCTGTTTTCTTCTACAAACTTTTTGAAATCCCCTCATATAGCAAAATAGCTAGTTGAAAAGCAAATTTGATTCTGAAAATATTCAAAGTCACTAAGTTAGTTATGTACACACAGACAAAAACAAAACAAAACAAAACCCATTATCAAGTTCCACTTTGTAAAAATGGGTCCTACTTACTTTTGGAAAGGCTCTATTATTCTCTGCAGCCAAGTCACTCATGGTTGATTGGAAACAGTCTTTCTAGCCATCTTTTATAGTTGATGCCTTGACTAGCAAGCATGATGCAGTGCTGGTGGCTGCGTGGCATTGGTGAATGGGGAAGGTTTAAGACCTGGCCATCAAGGTTGCACAGCAGGATGGACCTGATGGCTAGGGACTGCGGAACCTTCACCAGCTGAGACAGAGCTACCCTTGAAGTAACCAGAGGACACACTTTTCATTTATTTATTCATTTGCTCATTTTGCCAGAAGGCACATATGCTCATCAGAGAAAGACACACACACACACACACACACACACACACACGCACACTTTTATTACAGTTCCAGAGATGGTAACCACTAGGTTCCAGAAAAACAGGCTGGTTCAGTGGGTGGAAAATCCAGATGGCACTTCCCACTCAGGACTCAGACAAAGGGTGAAGGGAGCAAGGGTGAGAGGGATAGGGTAGGGCTTAAAGCTGGGATAATTTGGGTCTAGGGAGCAATCCAAAGCCCACTGAATCATAGGCAGGGAAGAGAGGGAAGGGTAACATCCATTGACATTCAGGACCCATCTCTGCAATCCAGCCAATGATGTAAGAAGTTGGGCACTAATGAGTCCCAGAGGTTATCATTAAGACACTAAGAACCCGCATTCGTTTGGCCCTCCTGGGAGCTTTTCATGCAACACACACACAAAAGAGAGAGAGCTTTATTATGAGGAATTGGTTCGTGTGGTTGTGCGGGCTAAGAAGGCAAGCCTGAAATCTACAGGGCAGGTTTTCAGGAAGGGCTGGCTGGAAACAGGCAGGAGCTGACACTGCAGCCCACAGGCAGAACTTCTTCTTCCTCAGGGAAATCTCAGTTTTGCTCTTAGGACATTTCAGCAGACCGGATCTGGCCCACCCAGATTATCCAGGATACTTTCCTTTCCTCAAAGTCAACCAGTTGTAGATGTTTATGACATCTACAAAATACCTTCACAGCCACACCTGGATTAGTGTTGCTCAGATCACTAGGTACTATGTAGCCTAGCCAAGCTAACAAATAAAACTGACCATCACAACAGTTTAGTATTAAGGCGTATCCATTAAGTATCTGATTTTAGTTTTGGAACCCAAGCCTGTGAGAAGTAATGACTCTTGTTCTAGGACGCAGGCTTTATTTATTTACATTAATACCAAGCCTCCCAGGGGGAGATAAGTGCATTTCAATCACCTGTATGATTTAATGTTCCCAATATATTTTTTTAAAAAAATGATTCATTTCACTTTATTTATTATTACCATTATTATTATTTAATTTGACCAGAGAGAGAGAGAGAGAGAGAGAGAGAGAAAGTGAGAAAGCAAGCCTCCAGATCTGGGACTCAAACTGTGCTCAGCCATTTGGGAACCCAGTGCCTTAGCCGCCATGCCATCTGCTGGCCCCAAGATCTTGACAATAGTAAAGAGACATAACCTAAAATGTATCATCTACCCCAGGGAAGGTTAAATCTGAAAATGAGTGACATTGAGACCTCTGATGAAGATTGATGGGGCCAGTTGGGGGTAGGGCAGAGAGCAGGGGTGGTAGCATCGTTTCTTACAAAGAGGAGAGGCCTGGGAATCACACACTGGGGTTGGGATTATTATTGGCTTTGCCACTTTGCAAACGTTGGGACCTAGGAAAATTGTTAAGTTTTTTTCTTTTTTTAATTCTCTGTATTAAACTATAATTAACTTAAAATATAATGCATTCTTTTGAGTTGTTTATGTCAGTGTGTTTTGACACATGTTTACACCTGTGTATTAATACATGTAATCAAAATAGAGAACTAGTTTCTTGTATCCTCCTTAGTCAATTCCCCACCAACACTGGCCGAAGGCAGCCCCTGATGTATTTTCTGTCACTGTATGTTAATGTGTAACTTCAAACGTGATTACTTACTGAGCACTTAGTATGTGTTAGGCACAGTTCTGAGGACTGAGGTATAGTAATGAATAAAACAGATAAGAATAGCTGACATTAAGTAGAGAGAAACAGGAAATAAAATATACAAATGACATGGTAGGTCAAATGGAAATAAGTTCATTAGCAAAAATAGTGGGAAGGGTTAGGGTGGGGCACATGTTGCTGTTGTAAATAAGACAGTCAGGCTCACCTCACGAGTAAGGTGACATTTAAGCAAAGATCTGATAGAAGAGAGGGCACGAGCAATGTCGATACTGAGAGAGAATGTTCCAGGTGGAGAAAGAGCAAGGGCAATGGCCCCACAGCGAGGCTGCTGGAATGTTTGAGAAACCACCAAGAATTATTGTAGGAAGGCTGGAGGGGCAAAGATGGGGAACAGACAATGAAAGGGAAGTAATTTGTACTTCACTAAAAAACTTTAATTTACTTCTTTTTATTTTTTGGTCAAAGGGAATATACACTAGCCAGAAAGAGAGACAGAAAACACTCTCTCGAGGAGCACGGTCATACTGCATTTTTTTTTCTTTCCTATTTCTTGGTGCCATTAGAATTTTAGGTAAGGACACTCATATGCCTGGGATGTCTTTCAGAATTCTGGGGAGAAAACTTTGACTTAAAAATAAAATTACCTGAAGGCCTTTGCAGTCTCTGGAGAGAGGCAGAGAGAGAGAGAAAGATAGGGAACGTAAGAAATGGAGGGGGGTTACACTGCAACCTCTTCTCTTCCATTTCTCCCTCCTTTGGGGACCTTAGGCACTAAATACAACTTCCTGGAACACAACTGCTCTGTCATATGTGGATCCAGCCGCCTCATCCACCACACCATTGACCAACCCAGAAAACTTAGAATCCTAGTTCAACAGGAGCCGTTGCAAGGTTTTGAGCACAGCAGTGACATCATTTGACATGTTTAAAAAGATCACCTCAGCTACTATGTTGGGGCTGTAGAGGCCAGGAACAGAATTAATGTAAGATGTTTGGCACACACTAACTATTGAAGGGTACTTGATTCCTTACCACAAATGAGGTTGAAACTTCTCTGTGTTCCTTTATTTCCACATAGTTCAAATATAAGACTTCAGAAAGTTCATGGAAAAATGGAATTAAGGTATAAGTTTAGGGCCAGTCGGTGGCATGGTGGTTAAGGTGGCTGGATCCCACACGGCTGTGTGGTTTGTGTCCCTGACTTAAGAAATATGCCGGATGGGGCCAGAAGGTAGCATAGTAATTAAGGCACTGGATTCCCACATGACCAACCATGGTTTGAGTCCTGAACCTGGTGGCTTGAAAATCATGCCGGGTCTGTGTATGCACAGGCCTAAAATCCCAGAAGGAGAATGGAGAAGGGATTGCAGCATGACCATCCCTCCTGGGAGGTGATTTCTCACTTTGCCTCTCATTTATCTCTCTCCGGTGAGTGCATGCCTATGGCGAAAACCTTAGGAAAAAAGAAAGAAAAGAAAATATGCTGGGCATGTATGCATGTGTGTCCAAAATCCGAAAAGGAGGGAAAAATGGAGAAGAAGGGAACTATTTTTTTTCTCTGTCTCTCCGGTGAGTGCGTGTGCCCTTTGACAAAATTAAAATAAAAAGCAAAGTACTGGTGCAAAAAAAATTGAAATCCATGCATAGTTTCTCATAATATGCATATTCTATTAACTTTTTGAAGACCCTTTGTACTGGGACCAGAAGTTAGTGTAATGGCTATGTTGCTGGACTCCCATGTAGTCGACTGCAGTTCGCCTCCCAGACCCAGCGCCTTAAAACTCACGCGGGGCATGTGTGCGTGCGTGCCCAAGATCTCAAGAGGAGAATGGAGGAGAAGGGATTGTGGCGTGACCAACCCCTCTGGGGGGTGATTTCTCGCTTTCTATCTCTCTGTCTCTGTCTGTCTGGCGAGCACATGTGCTCTATAGCAAAAACCTCTCAAAAAAAAAAAAAAAGACCCTTTGTACTGAATCATAACATTTACTTAACAAATATTTATGGAGCATGACTATACCAGATCTGAGGAATATAAGTGAATTGAAGCAGTAGTCTTGACCACTACAATTCACAGAAACAGAAAGTAGACTGGAATGGGAAGGAAAAGGGAGAGGAGTTTACTTTGTATGCAGTTTTAATTTTTAAAGATGAAAAAGTTCTACAGATCTGTGCACAATAATGTGAACATATTTTACACTATTGAACTGTACACTCAAAAACGGTCAAGATGGTGGATTTTATGTTATGTGTTTTTTGCCACAATTAAAAGTTATTTTTTATTTTAAGAGATTTTTGCTATAGGGCACATGTGCTCACCAGAGAGACAGAAAGCAAGAAATGATTCCCTTGGGGGATGGCCATGCCGCCATCCCTTCTCTTCCATTTTCCTCTCGTGATTTTGGTCATACATGCACACATGCCCTGCCTGAGTGTCAAGCCTGTGGGTTCAGGACTCAAACCGTGGTTGGATACATGGGAATACAGTGTCTTAACTACCATGCTTCCTGTTGGCCCTTAAAAATAACTTTTAAAAAACATAAGACTACTGGGGGGAATAAACAAATGAGAGAAATATTAGATAGGGATAGTGCTTATGATGAAAAAATCATGACAATATGCAGTGTGATTGAAGGGCTACTTTAAGTTTTTTTAAAAATTAAGATTACTTGGGGCTGGCAGGTGGCATGATGGTTAAGGGCGCTGGACTCCAATGTGGTCAACCATGGTTAAAGTCCCAGATCGGGTGGCTTGCTTTCTCACCTTACCTCTCTCACACTTTTCCTCTCTGGTCAAATTAAAATAAATAAATAAATAAGGTTAAATAAAATATAATTCTTAAAAAAAATTGAGATTATCCCCCCAAAAAAACAATAAAAAATAAAGTAGACCCTGTTTATCAAAGATGTGTTTAAGTATCTGTAGTCTGACTAGACTTTACACATTTACCAGCAATATCTCAAACAATAGGAAAATGTCTTACTTTGTGACCAGCAGGTAGCATGGTGGTTGGGGTGCTGGACTCCCACATGGCCGACCATGGTTCGAGTCTTGGACCTGGAAACTTGCTTTCTCTCTCTCTGTGGTCAAATTGAATAATAATAATAATAATAATAATAATAAAATATTTTAAAACAATGTCTTAGGTCTATTGACTTCCATATTAAACAGAGAAACGTCTGGTTGCTTTTCCCACATCCAAGTAATAAGATGGAGTTTGGGGTGGCTTCTACTTTTGTACATTTTTGTATTGTTGGATTTTTTTTTTTTTTTGAAGAGGTTTTTGCTATAGGGCAAGTACGCTTGCCAGACAGACAGAGAGAGACAGAGAGATAGAAAGTGAGAAATCACCCCCCGGAGGGAATGGCCATGCTGCAATCCCTTCTCCTCCATTCTCCTCTCGGGATCTTGGGCACGCACGCACACACCCCCGGCGTGAGTTTAAGCCACCGGGTCCGGGACTCGAACTGCAGTCGACTATGTGGGAGTCCAGCGACATAGCCATTACTCTAACTGCTGGTCCCTGGATTTTATTTTTTAATAATAAGAATGTGACATTTTTTCTAAAACAATAAAGCTATTTTAAAAGTAAAAAGACATAACAAAATAAGAACATACTTTTGCTTTCTGAGTTGATCAGTGCACAGTGCTTAGGACATGTCTGGGATATAGTAAGCACTAAATAATGTGTTAGTGACTCTTACTCCGCTCATAAGTCTATTGTAGCTGCTGCCCTCAGTACTTCACATGTACGTTTTCTCTTAACCCTTATGAAAACCATCTTTACAAATGTAGATACTGAGACACAGAGAAGTTCTGCCAAAAATCAGTTTCTAAGTAAGAACGACGCCTTCAACACAATGGCTATTCAAAACGTCTTGCTTCTGTGCTTGTATAAAACCTCATGGCTGAGGACATCCTTACCTGAACTGTAAATATGTAACGACTTTACATGATTTAGGAGAATGACCTGTAAATTCTCATAAGGTTCCTAGAAGTATCCATTTGAAATAAAGGAGTTAAATAACTATATAATCTAAGACATAGAATTCATATAGTGAATAAAAATGTGTACCTTAGAATTATAACTTAGAGTTAATAGCAAAAAGTTTGTTTAATATTTATGTAATTTTATTTATTAATATTATTATTATTTTTAATTTGCCACAGGGCATATGTGCTCACCAGAGAGAGAAGGAGAAGGAAAGTGAGAAAGCAAGCCACCAGGCCTAGTACTCAAACTGCAGTTGGCCATATGGGGGGGCCCAGCATCTTAACCACCACGCCACCTGCCAGGCCAGTAGCAAAATTCTTACTAACAGTATTAGCTTGCCCTCGATGAGCAATTTATAGTTTACAAACATGTTCTCACACATTGGCTCATTGTGATTTTCATAACCACATAGTGAACTAGTAGAGCAGGCATTGATATCCCTGCTTACAGCTGAGGAAGTTGGAATTATAGCATCAACTGGAATGTCTTTGGCCACAGGTAATGGAACCCCCACCTCTAACTGATTTAAGCAATGCAGAAATATATTGGCTGCTTACTCGAATGCCCAGAGGTGAGGTAATCTTCTCGGTTGACATAATCTAGCTACATAGGCTATTTCTCTGCAATTCACTTGGCTCTACCGTCCACTCAGACTGGCTTAATTTTCAGCCTGGTGGTTCAATGCTGCTATAGTTCTGGGCCTCAAATCTACCTGTGACAAGGCTAGAGGAAGAGACTGTCTTTTTCTGTAGCTTTATCTTGAAAACTAGAAAACTTTCTTCAGAAGTTCTTAGCAAACTTTCCAGTTCTCACTTGCTCAGATTCATTCTCATACCCATACCTGAATCAAGTACTGGCAAAGGGCACACGGGATTATACTTAATGTAAGACTTATGAAAACTGGGGCTCTGTTAGGAAGGAGAAACAGGGAACTGAATGAATGCTGGTTAAGTACTGCAAGTGGGGAGGCAGCAGAATCAGAGTCTAACCCAACTCCTTTAACATTTTTTAAACTAAAAACTTATTTTTATTTACTTTTTGTTATCAGAGGGTGTGCGTGCTCACCAGAACAAGACAGAGAATCTCCCAATGGGGAATGGCCACCCCATAATCCCTTCCCCTTTATTTCTCCATCCTTTTAGAATTTCAGACATGCATGCACACTTGCCTGGCATGTTTTCCAAGCTGTCAGGGCCAGAACTCAAACTACATCGTCAGCCTTGTGGGATCCAGATCACTTAACCACCAAGCCATGGGCTGGCCCTGTGTCAGGTGTTTAAAGAAAAAATTGCTGTTGGTACTTGGAGCTGTCGGTTTTGATTCTATTCTCCTTCCTCCCTCAAAGAGAAAACTGGTCTTGAATTTGGAGCCCAATTTCCTGTGGATGCTTTTGTACTATCATGTATAAACCCATAAAGGAGACACAGGATTATTCTGAATATGCGTATCTCTAACTATATAAAGGGTAATCTGAACATGTCCTGCAATGGCACACGTTTTGCCCAACACTGTCCTTGCGTGTCATCTATCTTGATAGATGTTGGTTTAGTTCACTCCTCCTAATTACAATATAGCCATCATTCAGATATACCCCAGTGCATTATCTACTCTTTTATAGGTGGATGTTAGGGTGGTTTTCAGTGTTCCATTATTATAGACGAAGCCACTGTGAGCATTCTAGTAGTTGTCTCGTGGTGCACATATAGCGGGGCGTGTCCTGTGGTCCATACCTTGGAGTGGAATTACTGGATATGTTCATCTTCAACTGCTCATAGGTGGCTAGCAATCTGACGAGTGAGACATGGAATTGTATTGGGGCCAGCCAGAGCGTGATGGTTAAGGTGGCTGGATCCCAAACAGCTGACTGCTCAGTTTGAGTCTCAGGCCCAGTGGCTGGAAAACATTCTGGATGCCCAAAATCTTGGGAGGAGAATGGAGGAGAAAGGATTGTGGTCTGACGATCTCCCCTGCCTTCAGGGGGTGCCTTCTCACTCTCTTTCTCTCTCTGCCTTTCCAAGGATAGCATGCACCCTATAGTTAATTTAAAAAAAAAAAAGAATCATGTTGGTTTCAGAAGTATACATTTTTTTCTCTTTGTATTTCCTATGCATCTAACACCCTCTAGTCTGTTTAACTTACCCAAGTTTAGTAAGCTAGAAACATTTTTGTTTCTTTTATCTAGAAAATCATGGTGGCTGTTATGAATCTCTTCATCTTTATATATCTTATGCAAATTAACCTGTTTTCTCCTTTGACAGAATGTATATTTTTCCATATTGGACATAGAGAAATTACAATATGAGAAAAGCAATGATGCACACATGTAAATAAATACTCGTCTATTTCTCCACAAGTGGACAAGGTCGTGGTCCAGCGCCCACCTGGTGAGTATATGACGTGGTCATACTTCCTGCATCTGCAGGGGAATGGCACATATTTCCTTTTTTTCTCCCCAGAGAAACCCTGAGATCCAAAGATTTAAGAATAGCACTGAGAACCAATTATTTTAATTAGGATTTGGCAACCCTGTCTAACAGGCTCTCTGAACTTGCACCTGGAATGCGGAGCTGACTCTACTGAAGATGCCCCTTCTGCATCTTAAAGCACACGCTATTTTTATACAGCGTCTACCGAGGGGATTCAGCTGTGCTTGGATGTGCTGCGGCAAGCTCCCGGAAGACATTCCCTGTGTAAGTGTGTTGGGGAGAGAGCTATTTCAGCAAGTCAAAATTTACACCTATTGACCTAGGAAATACAAAGACAACGCGATAAACAAACATGAGATCATATTTCCATTTTGGCTGAAGACAAGGGGAACATTTAATCCTGAGCAGAAAGAGAGCCGGGAGGAGACAAAATGCATGCAGACCGAGATTGTATTGCTTGCTTTTGCAGTTTGTTTTGTAAAATCCAGATGGGCAAGGAATAGCAGTTCTTTCACTTTCCACATTCACTCTTTAAGTGTCTTAGAAACATTCAGCTTGAAAGTGTACTTTCTTCACGCAAGAATGGGTAGAAGTAAGAATATGCACAAGCGGGAGTGGGCAGAGGGTGAACTTGGTGGGTATGAAGAAATATTCAAGATAAAAATCATAATAGAAAGGACAATTTCCAAGATGTAAGACAGAACCCTGTGATTGGGAAAGGTTTATTTATTTATTTATTTTGTATGGGTTATAGGTTCCTAGAGGGTTGAACCACACAATTTGTCCTTCCAATTGTTGATTAGGTTATTTGTCGATTTACTGATTAGGTAAATTGTCAGTTCTGCCAGACAGCTCCCTGTACTTCTGCATCTAGTCTCAGGATAAGCGCTGGACTTCCCTGGACTCCACAGTAAACATCAACTTTGGTACGTTCCATTAACACGTGACTACAAAAGTTTTTATAGAGAACAGGAAATAAGGAAGTTTTAAGGAGTTTTCTTCTTACTCGTACTTTTTTATTGTTCATGGTTACTAAGTCCTGAAAATTCTTTGGAAGTAGACTTTCTCTTATAGAATTTTTAAGTAGTAAAACGTTCCTTATTTACTTTGAATAAAATAATTGTTTATTATCAAGTGGTAGCTCTTTGAAACTGAGCTCTTTCTTCTTGAGTATTAGTGCCTCCTTAGAATCCCCAGGATTGTCCTTGCTCACAGCCAGTACTTGCCTACTATCACGATCTCCACCCTGGAACAGCAGGTGGTGTGGAGTTAAGGCACAGGATCTCACATGCCTAGTTGTTCAGTTCGAGTCCCAGACCCAGTGGCTTGAGAATCATGCAGGACATGTATGCATATGTGCCCAAAATCCGGAGAGGAGACTGGAGGAGAAGGGATTGTGGTGTGGCCACCCCCCTCGTAGGTGAGTTCTCTCCTTCCCTCTCTGTCTCTCTCTGGTGAGTGCATGTGCCCTATAACAAAAACAAAACGAAACGAAAAACTTGGCTTTGTTCTAACACTGCCCCTCCACCCAACCCCAGTGTTTTCCTTCTGATAGGCACATTCGCACTCAGCAACCATACCAACCATTGCAATCTCAAGTGTCATAAAACCTCAGTGTTCCTTAAGTGGCTCTTCCATCCCACCTTCTCTTAGCTAGTAGGACTTTAGCTGCGGATCAGTGCCCTTAACCTGGGAGAGTCACTGTGTTCAAGGGTGAGAGAAGTATATCTTGGGAGCATGATTCACTTCCTACAATAATGACTTCATTTCTATTATCCCAGAGGAATGCAGCAGGCGTATTGACATTTTGTCTACTGGCACCAGAGAAAACAGTGCGTTGCTATACAACACACCCAACTGAATTCTGATAGGGTACGGAGACACTAAGAGGTAGACAGAGGAACTAATCAGGTTCTTGTAGGCTTTAACACAAACACTCACTGCCCTTATAAAACACGTTGGCTTTAAATTAGTTTCTCTCTCCACTTTAACTTGAACTTCAGGAAATAATTATCAACCAGGTAGTATTAAGGCTTTCTTTCCTTGAAGAAGTTTATACTCTTACTGAAAAGTTAGTTGATGAATTATGAAAGAAATGAAATCTTTGAGAATGTGTCTGTTTTCTGCACATTTTTAAAAAGCATTTACTTTTAGGAGTGGTTGTACATAATTTATCCCAGTCCTTCCAAATCTCTCATTTAGCCTGCAGGTATTAAGAGACTGACCTTCATTCATTTTAAAGAATTCTTTTAATTTTACATATTATTACTTTAATTTGCAATAGGGCACATGAAGTCACCAGAGAGAGATAGAGAGAAAGAAATTGAGAAAACCAGCTACCAGTTCTGGGACTCAAACTGCTGTTGGCTGTGTGGGAATCCAGTGCCTCAGTCACTAAGCCACCTGCTGGCCCCTAGCTTGACTATAATTTAAAACGCAGGCTGTGTGGGAAAGCCCTCCAAGCCTCCACTCCCAAATGAAAAAGCAAAATCCCGTGTCTGTGATATCACAAGTCACGTTTTCTTTTTTCAGAGAGATGTTTGCTATGAGGGTGTGTGTAGTTGCCAGAGAGAGAGACAGACAGACAGAAAGCGAGAAATCACCCCACAGAGGGGATGGACACGCTGCAATCCCTTCTCCTCCATTCTCCTCTTGAGATCTTAGGCACACATGCACATGTGCCCAGCGTGTGTTTTAAGCTGCTGGATCCAAGACTCGAACCATAGTCCACTGCATGAAAGTCTTGCAATGAAATCATTATGCCATCTGCTGGTCCCTCTTTTTTTTTCTTTTTAAAATTTTGCCAGAGGGCATGTATCCTCACCAGAGACAGACACAGAGAAATGGAGGTTGAGAAAGTACCTCCCATTGGGGCTGGCCACACACCAATCGCTTCTTCGTTTCTCCTTTATTTGGGGATTTTGGGCACTAATGTATATGCGCTTGGTGTGTTTTGTCAAGTCGCCAGAACCAGGGCTCAAACTGTGTGGTCAGCCATGTGGGATCCAGCTGTCTTAACCTCCAGGTCGGGGTAGGGTGGAGGAGGTAGGTGGAAGGGCTGACCTTATTTTCTATCTCAGACTTCCACCATAAACCCATTCAGTTTTGGAGAAATTTTTCCAGAATCTTCCAGTCATCAAAAGGACTTTCGGGAAAAAGGGTGAGCAAGAGAGAAAGATGCCTCACATGGCTGGTTAGACCACAGGCTGTAGCTTATCTACTAGAGAATTAGTGACATGAAAATAAGAAACATGAAATTCTGTGAATTTAGAACTTCTGTGTCTTTATTTAAAGAAATCATTAAGCGATTCCTATTTCTTTACACTTAACTAAGCTGGAATTAGGGAAGGAAATGCAAAGTTGGGTTACTGTCCCTGACCAGGGGCCCTCTGAAGGAGGAAATATACTGGGGTGTATACGGGGTTGCTAGATGAAGTGTGAGAAATTTCTCTCTTGTCACCTGATCTCAGCTGGAAATTCACTGGCTGTGCCTCTGACTGAACAAAACAGAGGATAGTAGCCTCTGGCTAAAGATTTTATAATTGAAGCTGAGACAGTGGGCCATGTGCATGTTCGAAACAGTGACCGCATTGTGCATCACAACACAAGTCCCACTTGTCAGTCACACAAATGTTTAAGACCACAGAAAGGCATCTGATTTGGGACAGGGATGACAAAATGGATCTTTTGGTTCTCCCCACATTGCCCTGAATACAAAGGGACTGATGATTGCTTTGTTCTGGGATGGTCTTACATTCCTTCCAGGACCTATTCAGTCGTTCAAGGGAAAGAAAATTCCTGTCTGGAAACACTCCTACCACTTTCTGAGAGAAGTAACCTTTACCCTTCATCACTCAATGGGAAAAGAGAGCAATATAAATGATACCACATCAGGTTTTTTGCTTTGCTTCCCAATCATCACATTCTCCTATTTATCTTTAGGAACTGCCTCAGGGTTTTTAAGTGATTGTGATGAACAGTATTTTTTTTTTTTTAGAGATTTTTGCTATAGGGCATGTGTGCTTGCCAGAGAGACAGAGAGAGCGAGAAATCACCCCCCTCCGGGGGATGGCCATGCCACAGTCCCTTCTCCTCTGTTCTCTCAGGATTTGGGGCATACACGCACATGTGTCAAGCACGAGTTTCAAGCTGCCGGTCTGAAATTGAACTGCAGTTGACCACATGGGAATCCAGAGCCTTAACACTATGCCACCTGCTGACCCTGTAATAAACAGTGTTAAATATGATTCTACAGGTCGGCAGGTGGGCATGGTGGTTAAGGGCACTGGACTCCCACATGGTCGATCAGGGTTCAAGTTTCAGACCTGGTGGATTACTTTCTCACTTCGCCTCTCTCTCTCTGTCCCTCTCTAGTCAAATTAAAATAAATGAATAAAGTTACATAAAAAATTCTTAAAAAAGTTTCTATTTTCACAATATCTGTCAATATTTAAAATTACTTTGAAACAGAAATTGCTTTTTTTTTTTTTTTTGAGAGGTTTTTGCTATAGGATGTGAGCTCTCGTCGGAAAGATAGAGACAGACAAAGTGAGAAATCACCCCCCAGGGGGGATGGCCACGCCACAATCCCTTCTCCTCCACTCTCCTCCTGGGATCTTGGGCACGCAGGCGCACAAGCCCAGCGTGTTTAAGCCACCGGGTCCGGGACTCAAACCGCGGTCAACTACATGAGAGTCCAGTGACATAGCCGTTATGCTAATTGCTGGTCCCAACATAAGCAAGTTTTTATAGTCTTTCATTGATCTATTAACTAGTTTCTATCGCTACATAGAAACTCAGAGAGAACAAGCAGTAAAGGATGTGTGTGCCGGGTGCTTTTCCTCTAGCTCTCAGTAGTAACTGAAATGATTATAATACCTGATAGGAGAAGGAAGTCAGGAATCTTGACTAATCCTGGGCCATCCCTAATCAATGGCCATCTTACCAGCCCGTTTTCTAGATTTACAGGGTGTATCAATGGCTTTTGCGTATATAATACTTCTCAGGTTAAGAAGAGTACCACATTATTCCTCTAATGGCTGTTAGTTTATAACCATTTGATCACATAAATCATTCAAGTAAACATTTTCATCTCTTGGTAAGCCTTTAGCCATAAGGGTCTAAGCAACTCCTAGATAAGGCGGAGATAAAGATCACTTAGCTTCATTGCTGAACTGCTGAAGAGATAAGCAACAATTTTGTTACAAATAAAAGCCTAGGGTGGCAGGTGGCATGTTAATCATATACAATTTTGTGGCACAGTGATCTAATTGTGTAGTAGGATCAACCAGGGTTGGAAGAAAAACACAAAAAGATATATATATATATATATATATCTTTCATTTATTTAAAAACAAATTTTTTTAGAGAGATTTTTTGCTATAGTGCACATGTGCTCACCAGAGAGAGAAAGTGAGAAACCACCCCCCTGGGTGGATGGCCAAAGCACAATTCCTTCTCCACCATTCTCCTCTTGGGATTTGCACACACGTGCCCAGCGTAAGTTTTAAGCTGCTAGGAACAAGACTCAAATCGCGTTGGTCATGTGGGAGTCCAGCACCGTAACCACTATGCCACCCTCTGGCCCCTATACATACCTTTTAAAAACAACTTGTCTCACTGTACTATGAACGTACTTTTCTTCTCCCCTACACAATGAGCAGCTTGATTAGGGTTGTCATTGTATCCTGCATGCAAAGTACAGTGCCTGATACATACTGGCACTTTACAGTCTTTACATTTAAAATAATAATTTGAAAGCGAATTACTTAAGACAGTGGTCTTGGTCTTTTCTTTTTAAAACTAGGGACCTTACACCAGGAATATGTGCATAGTCATGCACTCACACAAAATGCAATATAATTTCAGGGCATTCATGGGTCATCCGTTCTCTTTGTCCCTTTCATGGATCCCCAGGGGAATCTGGGACTCTCGATTAGAAATTCCTAGGTTTAGAATACACAGTAATAAAGAGAAGTGGAGGAAGTTTAAGAAATATTCTCTCTTCATCCCCGTTTTTCTTTCACAAAAACCCTGCTTCTTTCATCTGCCTCATGCAGGAACTTTTGGCACAGTAAGGAAAAGGGCCTTTTCATGCAGAAATCTTCCCCTGGCAGGTGTAAAAAGAACTTAATTAGGGCTGGCTCTGTGGTGCAGTGATAATGTGCTGCTCAAGAGAAGCCAGATCCTACAGGCGTCTGCAGTTTGAACCCCTGGCCAGTGCTCCTGAAACACTCTGGCCACAACCCACCACCCCATGGCCTAGAGAACTGGAGGGGAGTGGCAGCTAGAGCCTGTGGAGGGTGCCTCTTTCTCTCTCTCTCATGTGATCTACCATGAATAAAGAAAAACAATGTAAGAAGTAGACTTACCTCTATTTATAGATTCATTTACAAATCAGGTATTTGCATTCTGTGTAGAAAAATGCATCTTTGGGTCAGCAGGTGGCACAGAGATTAAGGTGGCTGGATCTCACATAACCAACTGCAAGGTTTGAGTCCTGGACCCGGTGGCTTGGAAAACACACCTAAACTGTGTGTACGGGCCTCAAATTCTGAAAGAATGGAAGAGAAGGGATTGTGGTGTGGCCATCCCTCCTGGGAGTTGATTTCTCACTAACCCTCTCTCTCTCTGGTGAGTACATGTACCCTATTAGCAAAAGCTTAAAAAAAAAAAAGGAAAGGAAAATGCATCTTTATAGCAAAAGGTAAATTTAGACGGTATGATTATTTAACAAACACTTATGAACTATTCACTAATAGTCAAGTACTGTGGAGGACATGGGACAGAAATGACTCAAAGGATCACACTATGGTGGGGTGCATGCATACATGATAAGCTTGAGAACTGGAATCAGCTTTTTGCCTTTGTGTGCGTGTGATGAAGACGGTTGTGGGTGAACTGGGCAGAGAGCAATTGTAAATTCAGTATGGAAGAAAACCACTTTTATCTGCTGTAAGAACCTTTGACTTGATTATGGTCACATAATCAAGGGTTAGTCTCCCTTCCTCTGTTCCCAGAGTCTCCACAAGAAAGCTGATAATTCACCTCTGAAAAGCGTTGGCTGATACAGAGGAGGAGTAAAGCAATGTGTAAACTGTAAGTGATGTACCCTGCATAATGAGGAAGCCGAAATCCTCCAAATGCCATTTCTATGATCCAACAGTGAATGTTTCTCCTGAGTGGGGTTTTCTGCTGATAATCGTATTAATTGTTGCATCTTAAACTTTGGATGAGACATAAATATGATTTGTAGCCCAGCTCAGTGGCACAGTCCATAGCAGGCTGGACTGCAGTGTTGGAAGCCACGTGGTCAACTGTGGTCAACTATTCCCCTGCTTAGTCTGAATATAGGTGCACACCCTGAGGAAGCTGGGGAAAGGGGAACGTGGCATGACAAGGTCTTGTCAGGGGTGTGTGCTTTCTATTATGTGCACGCGCATCATCTAAAAATAAAGAAAGAGGACCAGCAGGTGGCATAGAGGTTAAGGCATGGATCTCCCATGGTCGACTATGTAGTTTGAGTCCTTGACTGAGCAGCTTGAAAATCATCCTGGGTGCATGTGTGTGCATGCCCAAAATTCCAAGAGGAAAATAGAGAAGGGACTGTGGTATGGCCTTCCCCCCATGGGGTGATTTCTCATTTTCTCTTTCTCTGTCTCTGGTGAGTGCACACACTCAATAGCAAACAAACAAACAAACAAACATAAAGAAAGAAACAAAAAACTCAGAAAGTGACCTGCTCTACTCAAGGGGGAATCCCCTCTGTAACTCTTCCTGGCACTTACAGGTTTTTTCTGAATACTTATTAACAGCAGCAGAATGTATTTTTTTCCAGAATATATTTTTAATTAGCAATAATGATTAGAAACTACTTTCTCATACTATACTAAAGCCTCTTCATAGTTCCCACACATTTCTTTTTTTAAAAAAATAATTATTTTAGCATTTATTTATTTTAGTTTGACCAGAGAGGGACAGAGAGAAAGTGAGAAAGCAAGTTGCCAGGTCTGAGACTTGAACCACAGCCAGCCATGTGGGAGTCCAGCACCCTCAACCACCCTGCCACCCGTCGGCCCCTCCCAGACATTTCTTTACACTTTGAGTTTTGAAGCGATGAAGAATTGGCCTATTCTTGCTCCCATATCCTTCAAGTATAGGAAAACAATTATCATTTGTATGTCTGAATTCATCTCCAGACAGAACTTCCATAATTCTTTTATGTATTCCTCGAGAAGTATTTCAAAGTCATCACATTCTTGTTCCTCCTCCTTCAAACACTGTTAATCTTTGGTCAAAGTCTGGTTAAAACGTGACTCCTAGAGTGGAAGATGATGTTCCAACAGTGATTGATCTGAGCACACTGGAGCCCAGAGGGATTCTTTTTATCTGTACATATACTTCCATGAATACGCTCTGAAAAGGCCTCAGTTCTCCCTTCCTGTTTCCCTCTCCAGGTATGCTGAAATATAGGCTTATTTTGGAATTCGATAAAATAAAACCGCTGTCTTTTTTTCCTGAGTACCACTATCAAATTAGTTTTCCCTCCTTTTATCTTGCGATGGGATATGTCTAACTTTAAGTCTGTCTCCACATTGAAATAATTTAAAATCTTAGTAACATATGTAATCATTCCAGTTGTTATATGTACATTTAATAATAACTTTTTATGGAATTTCTTTTCAAAGGACTTAAAATTTCTTTCAGTTTAATGTGAACCATTATTCAACCTTCTTAGGCTATTTCAATAGATAGAAAGCTACATGGCTACTAACCAATGTTAGCCACAATGATGCCAATACAAATGTCAGCTGTCGTGTTGGATTCATGAACGTTGTTTCTTTAAACCACTTGTAGCCATAGAGTTTCTCTAATGGAAAATGCTAGCGATGTTGTATCATGAGGGTAAAATTTTCGATGAGCCTCTAGACTCTATGAAATAAGCAGCTAGAAAAGGCAGGTAATCACTTGGGTGGATCTGTTTGGCAAGTTCACCATTCAAGAGGACTGAAAAAATTAACTTTGGACATTGTTCTTCAAAGAAAATAAACATATGTGTACCTTTTTTAGCTTTTATTTTCACCAAACATTTTGTAAGGAAAAGCATATTCAATTCCAAGGGGCTATCCAATTTGAGATGGGAGACACAGGACTGCAACAACATTGCATTGACCTAAAGCTTTGGACATCGATCTACGGAGATGACGTGCAGTTTCTTCTAGTATATTTTGGGCTGACTTGTGTGATGAGCGTTTGTTACGGCCTGAATGTTTGTGTCTCCCCCAATTCCTATGTCGTAGCCAGCTCCTCTACTTTGATGTTATCAGGAGGGGGGGGCCTTTGGGAGTGAAATCATACTTTACATGAAGCTGTGAGGGTGGAGACTTCATGACAGGATAAGTACTCTTACAAAAAGTGATACCACAGGGCCATCTGCACGTCAGAAAGAGGGCCCTCGGCAGGAGCGGAATCTGTCAGCACCCAGATTGTGAACCTTCTCTTGCTCTGAAATTGTGGGAAAGCAACGTCCGATTTTTAAGCCATCTATCTGGTCCACGCTATTTTGTTATAGCAACCTGAACTGAGACAGTATTTTAATTTCATTTTTCATACATGGTCCTCGGAGCATGAAAATTTACACTTGTGGACAATAGAAAAAAGGAAAAAAAAGATCATATGCAAACCAGCTGGATCCATCAAGAAGGCAAAGTCTCTACAGATCTTTAATTCCTACACAAAGGTTTTAGCAAATGGTGAAGTCGAAAATTAAGCCATTCCCTTACTCATTAAGCATTTACAATACAAAATGCTATCAGTATTTTTTCTTTGAAGAACTATTTTCTGTTTTGGCCTCTGCCCAGTGCAGTCTGTCATCGTAAGGACTACCGATATTCCCGTTTCGTCATGTTAGCACTGGAAAGGCAAGACCTTGGGGGTGAGTGAGTAGCTCGAGTGATAACTCTGCAAGACCCTGTTAGTTATTTAGGTACCATGCAACATTTATACCAGAGGAGAAAAAACTCTGTATCAGGTGGCATAACATCAAGATTCTTCTTTCTCTGCAGCATCTTAAAATTAAACCCTTAGGAATCAGGACCAGTGCACATTTGTGTAAGATGTTTAAGAAACTTGCCCTCAGCAGCATGTCCGGGGGAGAAAAAAAACCACAACAGCCCTGAAACAGGTCTAAATTTCCTGGATCTATGACCAAGAGCGACTTTATTATACATGACTCAGTCCATAAATCTGAAGTGTACATCTGCCCCGTGACAATTTTTATAGCGACTCACCAGAATGCCTCAGTGACACTTTATGCTCTGATCCAGGAGAAAGAACAAGCAGATGAACGGCCACATGCAAACGGGCTTCAGAAAGCCAGTCCTTACTTTTGACTTACGCTAGTGAATAGTTTTTGTTTGGTGTTTGATGTTGTTGCTGTTCTTTGGTAGATTTTTATTAGAGGTAGGCCCTACATAAAAAGAACATCATAGCACTATTGCTCTCTTAAGCATTTCAGTTTTAACATTACAAGTGTGAAAGAAATGTGAGCATATTTTGTGGATAATAATATAACTTTATTGTGTGTAGCCTTTTCCATATCAATTATTAGTTTTTTCCCATGTGAAATGAGAGTTAAAGTAGTGGTTATTTATTGTTAGAGAGACATACTGGGAAATAGAAAAAGCTGAAGAGAGTTTTCTTGTCTTTGTTTTGTTTTTCTTGGTCTGAAACTGGAAAATAGAAGAATCTGGGGAAAAAATATGGGAAAACTAGCATAGGTTGCTAAGACCACAAAAATATTTGGGGACTGGAGGCCGTGACACCGAGGAAGGGTGGGAGAAGGGCTAAGCAAACTCTCAGAAAGGAGGGGATTTCGCGTGGATGTTATCTTAAGGTATTTGCTTGGCAATTATATTCCTAGAATCACCTTCTGGGTGGCTATAACTCTTGATTTTTTCTGTTGTCTATCATTTTATTATGTAACATAGTAATTCTTTTATTTAGCACAAAGTCCATCTAGATTGGAGAATACATAGGTTCTAACTTTGTCCCTGACCATCAAAGTCATACCTCAGCTATTGGAAACAGCTGGAAGACCTACGCAGCGTACATTTAAAGTGGTTTATGAAGAATTATCCTATCTCGGTTTTTATTGAGTAGACTTGCAGAAGAAAAATAAATACTGTGAGTTTACAGGTCTGTTGCAGAATTGGATTTAGGACCACAATCAGAAGGATTAAAGAAAGATCCAAAGGTTCACTTAAAATAAAAATCACCAGAAAAAAAAGCCTATGGAAGAGCTCTTTCCCACAGGGGTCTAAGCACATGTTCTAATTCAGGGCTGCTGTCCTCAAAGCTTCTGGCCAGACTTCACTTCTCTCCTGGAGTTTCTGAACTCTTAAACCCCCCATCAGCTTCCACTCTCCTCCCATGGCACCTTCAATCTCCTCCCATGGCATCTTCAATAGTTGTTTGGGACATGTCAACTGGCCTCTCTGGGCAAGGTGCTTAGTAAAGGAGGCAAGTCTCTAGTGCTAATTAGAAAATGAGAATAGAAAAATATTCTTGGACTTGCTTTTGCATTCTAATTGTAAACATGTCAAAGGACTGACAATCTTAGAAGCTGAAGTGGAAATGAGCCTCTAAGTCAAAGTATAAAATCCTGCAGGAAAGATACAAAAATTTACAATGTCCATTACACCAGTCTGGTTAAATCTCATCATTTTTTGATACTCTGACTGGACTTTAGACAGAAAAGACAAATCGAAATGGTAGAACATAATTTAAGTGTGCCAGAGAGTCAGGAACCATGAGGCCTGAGATGCAAAGATAAATGTGTTTTCCTCTGGCCTTAAGGTATGAGGCAAGGGTGGGGTCACGCCTGACTGTGAGACAGGGATCCAAGCTGAAGCAAGACTCCAAGAAGTACCTACCAGAGAAACGTGATGATTCATTTATCATAGAAATCCCAAGTACAAAACTTCAAGCTATAAGAAGGATCAAATTATTTCATGTATATGATTCAATTTAAAAATCCTTAGCCCTCTTACATTATAGTAACTAGATTAGAATAGTAAAAAAATCAAATTACATTCATATGAAACTTTTATAAAAAGACATCAAATCCATTTTTATGAAATTTTATAGTATAATTATTTTCTAGTGGGTCTTTTCTTAGGTCACAGTATTTATAATTCCATTTACATTTGTGTAATTAAAAAAATTAAAAATACAAAAGGAAATCAATAGAAATCTAAATGTGCATTTGCAAAACTCCCTTCAGTTTCCAGGCCAGTAACACATGGTGATGTCGACTTGTCCCCCAGACATGGACGGCTACCAGAGATCCCTGTTTACGGAGCGTGCAGGCCTCGACTCATTAGGAATGCTTTTTGGTTTGGCTCACGTTGCAAGAAATTCTGGAGCATGTCCATGCCGTCCAGAGATCCCCCGGGTTTCAGGATTAGGTTTCTGTATTTCATTCCAACCTAATAAAATAAAACATCATGCCTAATAATTCATGGTTACAGCAATTTCCCAAATCTCTAGATGCAACAGAGAAAAGGATAGAGGGTGAAGAAAGAGAGACTAGGTTTACTCTGTCTAGATATTGTCTTTGACTACACTACAGTTTTATACTAGTTATTTATTTTGGTAGTTAAGAGATTTGGAGCCTAAAACTTCAGGTCATCTACACAGTCCTTTGTTACTGTCCTGTCTCTTTAGATTCTTAATAGTGAGCTGACAATACGTGCAAACTGATTCCAAGATAGAACGGAATACAGACAGTGTTTCTCTTGTGACCCCTTCTCAAATGGTATTTCAAAAGCTTTGTGGGACCAGCAGTTAGCGTAATGGCTATGTCGCTGGACCCCCATGTGGTTGACAGCGGTTCGTGTCCCGGACCCAGTGGCTTAAACTCATGCCGGGCGCATGTGCATGCCCAAGATCCTGAGAGGAGAATGGAGGAGAAGGGATTGCAAGGTGACCATCCCCCCTGGGGGGTGATTTCTCACTTTCTATCTCTGTCTGTCTGGCGAGCGCATGTGCCCTATAGCAAAAACCTCTCCAAAAAAAAAAAAAAAAAGCTCTGTCAAGTAAATGTTCGAGAAGGCTACCAACAGGACACCTGAGTACCTGGAAACAACTCATTTACTGACAAATGGCTTCAGCTGCTTTTATGGGGGGGGGGCCTCATAAAAAAAAACAAAAACAGAAAAGAAAGAAAAGAAAAAAGGCCATCTTCCCTATGCTTGGTGGGAGGGAGAACAACACCTGGTCCCCCAGGGCAGGGTAAGACATTTCTGTGGGCCCAGCACTGGGAATGAGGACCCTTGTAATGGTCTCTTTGGGGTGGAGGTTTGGAATTTTAAAACATATCACAGTTCCTCTGCCTTTATTTACATAAAGATGCCCGGGGGGTCTTTTCTCACTATCTCTGTCTCTCTCTGTCTTTCTGGCAAGCGCACACGTGCCCTAAAGCAAAAACCCTCCAAAAAAAAAAAAAAAAAAGCTCTGTCAAGTAAATGTTCGAGAAGGCTACCAACAGGACACCTGAGTACCTGGAAACAACTCATTTACTGACAAATGGCTTCAGCTGCTTTTATGGGGGGGGGGCCTCATAAAAAAAAACAAAAACAGAAAAGAAAGAAAAGAAAAAAGGCCATCTTCCCTATGCTTGGTGGGAGGGAGAACAACACCTGGTCCCCCAGGGCAGGGTAAGACATTTCTGTGGGCCCAGCACTGGGAATGAGGACCCTTGTAATGGTCTCTTTGGGGTGGAGGTTTGGAATTTTAAAACATATCACAGTTCCTCTGCCTTTATTTACATAAAGATGTGAGCAAATAAAATGAAAGAAAACAGCTGTTACTCAGAGTCAGCATTATTCAATATTTCTCTTCCCTCTCACTGTCCTTTTAGGGAAGCAAGGCAAAAACAATTCAATGAAGCATAATCCTAATTATGCACACAAATTAAACAGCTCACAGAGTAACACGTTTATATATTGAATACATTATATTCAATAAGACTAATTCATCTCTGAACGTTTTTATTTCTTCCATGACAGAGAAGAAAAGAAAGGCACCCACGGCTGGTCTCCATGTGCCATCCACACAGGCCTCGGTCCGCCAGGTTCACTGGTGCGCACATACAAGCACATGTATGGTGTGACCCTGGGTCACAAACCTGAGACTCTCATGTGGCTTCAGCAGCATGGGGCACCATATTACTGCTGTTCCACTGTGGCTGTCCTAATCATCTTTTTGAGTACAAGAAATCCTAGGGATTTACAGAGACTGAAATAATCTAACTTTTGACCTGTAAGAATATTCTACTTGACCCAACCATCAGAGATGAGTCTGGTTAAACTGGTAAGGAAAATAAAACATGGATGAAATCTATCAAGTTAGGTACAAAACTACATAATGTCCTAGTGAGTCATAAAATCAAAATTTGGGGAGTTAGCTGTTGGTTATGAAGATAAATAATTTGCGAGTAATCAATCATCTATAGGATAACATTTAACTTCATAGTCTGGATTTTACTCAGTAGCAAATCCGTACTAAAACAAAGTTACCTTCTCATAAACTCTAGGGTAGCACCAATAGAAACATAACCAGACACATTAATAACTTTAAATTTTCTACTAACCATATTTTTAAAAGTTTTTATGGGACCAGCAGATGGTGGAATATTTACATCACTGGATTCCCACTCTAATCAATTGTGGTTCAATTCTGGACCTGGTTGCTTAAAACTCATGTCAGGTGGGCGTGCATGCGTACCCATATCCTGACAGGAGAATGGAGGAGAAGGGATTATGGCATAGCCATTACCCATGTGGGGAGTGATTTCTCGCTCTCTGTCTCTGTCTCTGTGGCGAGTGCATGTACTCTATAGCAAAAAATCTATCAAAAAAAAAGAACTTTTGAAAAGGTAAAATTAATTTCAATATTTTAAACCATAGTATCCATTATCATTTCAACATGTATCAGTATTCAGATGATTGAGATTTTATTTCATAGTAAGTTCTCAAAACCCGATTTGTTTTCTCCATTTATGACACAACTGAATTCAGTTCTTCCTTTGTGCTAGCCTCATGTCAAGTGCTCAGAAGCCACATGTGACCACTGCATTTGACAGTCCTAGGCCATACAGTCTAAAATGAGAGCCTGTCAGATAGTCCGGGAGGGCTTGTCAGTCAGTCTTCTAGTATGACATCGAAAGACAAGAGGGCTGGCCCGGTAGCCTAATAGTTAAGGGATACGGATCATCCATGGCTGACGCAGGTTTGAGTTTGAGATCCACTGGCTAAAAACATATGCTGAGTGCATGTGTGTGTGTGCCCATCCTGAAAGGATGAAGAAATGGAGGAGACGGGATTGCAGTGTGGTATGCCCCCCTATAGGGAGTGCTCCCCCTACCTCTCAATCTGGCTCTCTGTCAAAAATAAAGGTGAAGAAAAGGCACAGAAGCAATCTTGTTGCCTTATTCACAAGTTTTGGATAAATTTTCTTTAAAAGAGAGAGACTGGACTCACTGATATAAAATGTCCTAAAAACTCTGGTGATCAGGGCTTGGAGCTAAATTCAATTTGCTTTAGGGGAAAAAAAAGGCCTTTTTTTTTTTTTTTTTGCTTGGTCTATAGCAATTCATTACCATTACTACAGCAGCAATCTAGAAACAAAAATGTAAATGATGGCTATTCATGGCATACTTCACTATTCTAAGAAAGAACAAATTGGGGACTAATAGTTAGCATAATGGCTATGTCGCTGGACTCCCATGTAGTCAACTGCGGTTCGCTTCTTGGACCCGGTGGCTTAAAACTCACGCCGGGTGCATGTGCGTGCATGGCCAAGATCCCAGGAGGAGAAGGGATTGCTGCGTGGCCATCCCCTGGGGGGCGTTCTATCTCTCTGTCTCTCTGTCTGGCAAGCACACGCGCCCTATAGCAAAAG
>NW_006209026.1:171816-175780 GCF_000334495.1 Tupaia belangeri chinensis | reverse complement strand
AAAAAAAAAAAAAAAAAAAAGAAAAAAAAAAAGAAAGAAAGAAAACAAATCGGAGCACCTGAGCCCAACCACAATTTACCTCCCTTTTTTTAAAAAATTTTTTGCTATAGAGTACATGTGCTCCCTAGAAAGGGGGGCAGGGAAAGGGATGGCAGGAGGGAAGAGAAAGAAAGAGAATGAAAAAGCACCCTCCAAAGGGGATGGCCATGCCACAATCACCTCTCCTCCAGGTCTCCTCTGGATTTGGAGTATGCATGTACACATGCCCAGCATGGTTTTCAAGTCATGGGGGCCAAAGACTCAATTTGTGCATTTGGTCATGTGAGACCATGCCACTGGCTTGCCCTCTTCCTTTCTTTCATTGTCCAATTAAAATTTGACACATGTTAAATTAGTTGGTGGAATAAGGAAATAGCATGCTTTCTGGGTACAGCAGTATAGGAAAAATATACTAATGGAAAACGTAAGTTAAGTTTATCTAAAGAATTACCGGAAGAAAAAATATGGTCACTCTCTGGGATGCAGTCAGTAGCACATTGGATTGTAGAGCTGGAAGCCACACGATGACCACAGTTTGAGTCCCCAGCCCACTGGGCTTGAAATTACTGGGCACATGTGCATATAATAAGGATTCTGGCAACCTGGAGCGTTAGTGAAAGGGGATTGTGTCATGGGTGCTTCTCTCTCTCTCTCTCTCTCATGAACATGTGTGTACTCTGTGATGAATGGAAAAATAAACAGGAACACCCCCACCACCTTTTGTTAAGGAAAACTTAAAATATATACTAGTAGGATTTAGACAGTGGTGCAGTGGTAAAATGTGATACTCTGCAAGCTGACTCAAAGATGAACATATATATATAATATTGTGTGTGTATATATGTATACACAGACATATATATAGTACAGATAGTCATATAATGAACCCTTATATACTTAACACCACACTTCAATAATTAATATTTATCTGCAGAAATCCTTAATGCTCAACAAGATCTGTACTATATATTTTTTTATTTATTAAAAAGACATTCTTTCCACAAATATTATAGGACCATTAATGAAAATCTACATAGAAGTTAAAAAAAATCATACAAAATGCTAACATCTGACAAAGTTTTCTCACTTTGCACAGATAACTTTGATTTTAGGCAGCAGAGGAAAGCACGCATGGAGGAGTTACACAGTTCTGTGGAGACGGCACAGGCCTCCCCTGGATGGTGAAGTCATTTCAGAGCAGAGCGCTGTTTAGTCTCACAATATGTGGCTCAGTGCAGCCCGAGTCTTCCTCTGCTTATAGCTGCAAACAAGTTGATTCAATTTCCTGAATTACAGAGCAATGTTCTTTTAATAGTTTCATTTCCTTTGCAACGAAGTTTTGAGATGAGTTTAAGAGTCATTTTGGTAACAGGATCTTGCTTTTCTTAAGGAAAAAAACACCAGCTAAGTCAATTTTTGTGTTTTAGGAAGGTAGAGGGCTCTCTGGGTGGGAGAACTTGGTCTGGGAGACATAGGCCATAGGTTGTTCAGTTTTGTTTATACAATAAAGAGACTTTAACTGTGAGGAAAGCAGGACTAGAAGCTCTAAGACAACTGTTAAAATTGTCACAGTACTAGGACCAGCAGTTGGCGTAATGACTATGTCGCTGGACTCCCCTGAAGTAGACTGTGGTCCGAGTCCCAGACCCGGTGGCTTAAACTCACTCTGGAAGTGTGTGCGTGCATGCCCAAGATCCCAAGAGGAGAATGGAGGAGAAGGGATTGTGGCATGACCATCTTCCCTGAGGGGTAATTTCTTGCTTTCTGTCTCTCTGTCTCTCTCTGTCTTTCTGGTGAGCACACATGGCCTATAGCAAAAACCTTTCCAAAAAAAAAAAAGTAAGAAAAATTGTCACGCTACTAACATCTTTCAGGAAGACCTGCATATAGTAAGAACTTCTATTAGCTATCTTATGGAGAAAAGTCACTGTCAGTTGCCTTTACAGTTTCTGATCCTAAAAAATCAGCTTATTTCTTTTGGCAACTGTGCAAGTCTTCTTTCTAACAGTGATGGTTTCTAATGTAAGGCCAGGAGCCCTGGAGTCTGGCCAAGGATTGAATCTTGGTTCAATCCTCAGGTCACAGACCTATAAAATGGGAACATGCCTACCTCACTTTCTGCATGATTAGAGGGGAGGAGTTCAGCACACAGCTCGCTCTCCAGAGTAACACCTGGCATAGAGTGTATTCAATAAACCCCGTCCCTCCTTTCACTCCCTTTTCCTCCGACACTGACCCCATGTTCAGTTACTTATATACAGCTCAGAGAAACACATGCACTCTTGGTTTGGCCTTTCTTTCTTTTTTTTTTTAAAGAGAGATTTTTTTGCTATCGGGGGTGTGTGCTCACCGAAGGAACAAAGAGAGAGAGAGAAATCACCCACAGAGGAGATGGCCACACTGGAATCCCTTTTCTTCCACTCTCCCCTTGGTATTGTGGACATGCACACACACATATCCAGGGTGAGTTTCAAGCCTCCAGGTTCGGGACTCGAACCATGGTCGACCATGTGGGAGTCCAGCGATGTAACCATTACTCCATCTGCTGATCCTGGCATTTCTTTAGAATTAGTTCTGCTCTCTAATAAAGCTAAAGAAAAGCACAAGAGACTTTATCTCCTCTATTGGAGACGCAGAATATGTAGTTCAGTACAAATATTAATTAGCAGAGACAGGGTACTCATTTTATCCAAGAACATGAATCTTTGAGTTAATAGTTTAATAGCAATCATAATTATCCAAGTGAGGGATGCCCATCATCTAACAGTAATGGAAATATGTGACAGGACAGATTGGGTCTCTAGCTACCTCTGGTGTCTCTGGAGTGGCATATACAAGTGCCTTCCTCCTTCCCATCACAGCTGACTCTGGAGAGCAGAGCCATGGTGGTCTCCTTTGTACACTGAGTGACAGGCACCAGGGCAGAGAGCTCCCGGCCAGGGACAGGTGAGAGTCAGCAGGTGCCTAACAACTCTGCAGTTGGCTGTAATACTGGACTTTGAAATCCCTCCTTCTGCAGCTCCTAGCTCCCTCCCAAAAGCATGCCCTGTGTTTTCAATGAGGGTGGGGAGAAAAAAAAAGGAATACTTTTGACAGCAAAAAAGAAGGTGAGAGAGTACAAAAGACTGGTGCTGGTAGTTGGGGAGACAGAAACAGAGCAGTGGTGGGAATTGCTACCAATCTAAAAGAAGTCTTCCGGAAACCTTAAGTAGACTTCCAATTTGTGAGGCTAGAAGGATAAACCTTTACTGACAAGGAGGGAGGAGATCAGGAGGAAAAACGTACCCAGGGCAGCAGTATCTACTGGGGCTTGGGGGGTTGGGGAGTGGAGGCCCCTCGGGGGAAGTACCAGTTCCAAAGAGGTGCACATCAGTAAAATAATAACTAAAAAGTTTAAAGCAAAGAAGAAATACAAGCTGAATAAAATAGTTCCTTTCCTAAGGTTCTTAGGAGCTAGAAGAAGAGATAAAGAGATGGACAATTAATAAAGCCGATTTTTAGGACCCTAAGACACACACGGACAGGCTCTAAGGACACAAAGGAAGAAACATTTCCTCCAGCTGGTACGGATTCAAGACTTAGACGGTCTGCCCTTGTAAGTATTCAAGCAGTAGCTTGGAAATCAATCCCACTTCCTTCCGTTGTCCCTTAAATCAGGCAAACACCCCAGGCTGTTAAAAAGGTTGAGGTAGAAGAAAACTCGGAGGCCTGAAGTAGAGAACTGAGATCACACACAAGGACCTCCAGGAGGGGACGTTTCATACTCTCCTTTGGTGACATATCATAGCAGGCACTGGGCCTAGCGGTCTGTTTGACGAGCACTAGAATATTAAGCTTCATATAATCGTACGCATTCTCCGTCAGGCAGTTACTTTTCACGTTTAACCAAGATCCCTCATGTTTTCTGTGGCTGTTACTGTGCTTA
>NW_006209026.1:127301-171785 GCF_000334495.1 Tupaia belangeri chinensis | reverse complement strand
TTTCCCTATGGCCTTACAGACAAAAATATATTTACACTCACAATCTTGGTATCACCTTCAGAAATGACACTTGGTTACATTTCTCCTTCACTGAGAGAAGAAACAAAGCTGAGCAATGTCTCTAAGTGCGGGAGGAAGATAATACCGGCTCAACAATATAATTGCCTTTGAATCCACAACGTCTATTAGCTCTTAGGAAATTTTCCCACAATGGAGTTGCCTTATTAAAAGAAAAAAAAAAAGCCCTGGTTAAAATGCCCCTACTCATTTAACCCTATGATTAGCTGCTACATTTTGAAATCACATTTGGTGACTTTAAAGATGTCATTAAAGAGCTCCCAGAGCTTGCTGGAAAAAGTGTTAATCCCAAGCAGTTTCCTATCATACTTATTTAAGAGGACAGCTGGAGAAAACATATCTGATGACACAAATTCTCCATGTTCTCCCAGAAACAAAGATGCCAGTACTTTTTAACAAACTCAATAGGTATGTGATATCTATTTATTATGAAGAAGAATACAAAAAACCCAGAGGGGCCAGGCGGCAGTATGGTGGGTCTATAAGGGAGAGGTCTTGGGTCTGTGTCCTGGGACCTCTTTGAACACACTAGACATGTGTGTGTGAACCCAGGGTCAGGACCTGAGACGGGGGCAGACTGCAGTGTGAAGAATATTGACGGTGCCTCTCTCTGTGTCTCCCTTTCTCAGAGAAGAAATAATAATAATAAAAACATTAAACAAACACACACAAAAACTACAGTTAAAAGCAGAGGAAGTAAACTTTTAGGCTGTTGTGGGCAAGTGGCCAGGTTTTTTTTTTTAATTGAGAAATTTTTTTGCTATAGGGCATATGCACTTGCCAGAGAGACAGAAAGCGAGAAATCCCCCCGCCGGGGGCATGGCCATGCTGTAGTCTCTTCTCCTCCGGTCTCCTCTCTGGATTTTGGGCACATACATATGTGCACCTGGCATGAGTTTTAAGCCCCTGGGTCCAGGACTAAAACCATAGTCAATTACATGGGAATCCAGCGAGGTAACCATTACCCATCTGCTGGTCCCTAGTGGTCAGTTTTAGTACTTCGATAGAGACCCTCAAAACAATGAAAATCACCATCCCATCAAACATTCCACTGCTAGCATCTGACATTCAGAAGGCTGCAGGCTTGCATCTGGCCTTTCCTGTTACCCTTTCCTCAGTGAGCAGCACATTTACTCCAGTTCTGCTGGCTAAGACCTGTTCTCAGAGCAGACCCTGGACTTCGTGGTACTGAAACAACAGCAGCGAGCGGGCCTGGAGACGCCGTCTGCAGTGCGTGAGCAATGATGTCGACAATCGTGATCTGTCAGACCCCAGCCTTGCCAGCGCTCCTCGGCCACTGACAACAGCAGGCACTGACAGCTTGAAGGGCCACCTGCAGTCTCCTAAAAAAACACACGACACGGAGGGCGAGGCCTCGAGAATACAGTCTGCGGGAGAAACTGACTGCTCTGATTCCTATGACCTCAGATCAAATCAAGCACTATAAGCTCATGCCATAAAACTCCCATTTTTATCCTGTTTATATACCTGAGGAAGTGACCAGGCACTGACACGTGAGACTAAAGCAAATGCACAGAATAAGTAACAACCCAGGGTAGCACCATCTTTTCAATGCTAGCGAATAACACGACCCTGTGCTTATGGCCCAAAATAAATACTGTAATACTGTCTGATCTGTTGGAAATGAGATTTCTTTTTCTATTCATCACAACACAGTTGTGATAATATCCTAAGTGTTTTGAGGAATAGGATTACCATCCCAAAGTATTAATTTTTAATAAGAGAGTATCTGAATTTTGAAAGGTAGGTATTATTGTAGAACAAATATTTATGGAAAAAATATAACCTCCCCCCAAACAAACAAACTGTACACTGTAGGAGGGAATAAAATATTTTTTTTTGTGAGATTTTTGCTATAGGGCACATGTGATCGCCATAGAGAGAGAGAGACAGAAAGCAAGAAATCACCGCCCCCCCCCCCTGGGGGATGACCCTACCTCAATCCTTTCTCCCCCTTTTTCCTCTTGGGATTTTGGGCATGCACGCACATATGCCCAGTGTATGAATTTCAAGCTGCCTGATCTAGGACTCAAACTGCAGTTGGCCATATGGCGGTCTAGTGCCTTAATCACTATGACACCTGCTGGCCTTAATATCTTCTTAAAAATGCTAGTTTTGGGGCTAGCAGGTGGTGTGATAGTTAAGGCACTGGACTTCCACTCGGTCACCTGCAGTTTGAGTCCCAGACCTGGTGGCTTGCTTTTTCACTCACATCCTCCTCTCTCTCAGGTCAAATTAAATAATAACAATAATAATAAATAAAATTAAGTAAATAACTAAAAAACAAACAAACAAAAACCACTGGTTCTAGTATCTGATCTGTCACTACAGAGAAGGGTGTGAGGGTGGAATTCTCCCTGGATCCTGGAGAGCCTCCTCCTCCCAGGGCTGTAACAGCAAGAGGGCAAGAAAGTACATAGTACTCCAGAGCATTTGATGGGGAAGGAAAAATAAGTGGAACGTAAGAGATTAAGGCCAGCCTCATGGCATCAGACTTCTAATAGTATATAGTACTGTTGAAGCCAGAATTTTAGAACAGCTGAAATAGTTTCTAACATCAAACGGAAACAACTCCAAGCTGCCTTTGTCTGAATTAAGAGTAGTACGGGTCTGTCTGCCAAGCCGCAGAGCTTGAGGATAAGAGGAAGTACAGAGAGGCCTAACGGCAGGGATTGCTTCTGCTGGACTTTCGAGTTTGTTGGAATCCACTGGGATCAGCAATTTGGCTGCTACCTTGACAGCTGGCAGAGAAGTGGTAACAGTAGAGGGTGCTGGGATATGGTCATGTGAATACACCACAGAGGAGGTGACTGAGGAAGGCCAGGAAGCCTCACCAACTAAGAGCCAGTAAGATGGCATAATTGTACTTCTACTTGTACTTTTACATATATAGACTTGTTCTCTGTTTAAAACAGCGTTTCTTGATTTCTAAAATAATCCATGTAAAAATAAGTAAAAGCTCCATAAAAAGTACAGTTCAGGTGGTGGGAACAAAAGTCAGGACAAAGCCTTTTGGCCGGAACCGCCATCTTCCAGTAATTAACCAAAAATGACAAATACAAAAGGAAAGAGGAGAGGCACCCGATGTATGTTCTCTAGGTCTTTTAGAAAACATGGAGTTGTTCCTTTGGCAACATATATGCGAGTCTACAAGAAAGGTGATATCGTAGACATTAAGGGATGAGTACTGTTCAAAAAGGAATGCCCCACAAATGTTACCATGGCAAACTATAAGTGTCTACAATGTTACCCGGCATGTTGTTGGCACTGTTGTGAACAAACAAGTTAAGGGTAAGATTCTTGCCAAGAGAATTAATGTGCGTATTGAGCATATGAAGCATTCTAAGAACAGAGATAGCTTCCTAAAACATGTGAAGGAAAATAACCAGAAAAAGAAAGAAGCCAAAGAGAAAGGTACCTGGGTTCAACTAAAGTGCCAGCCTGCTCCACCCAGAGAAGCACACTTTGTGAGAACCAATGGAAAGGAGTCTGAGCTACTGGAACGTATTCCCTATGAAATCATGGCATGATTGGTGTTAAAATAAACTAATCTGTGGTCTATTAAAAAGAAGTTAGGACAGAGAAATCTGTGAAGAGAAATCTGTGAAGACCCTTTATTTGTTCTTTTTTTTTTTTTTTTGTTACAGGGCACATGTGCTTATTGGAGAGACAGACAGATAGAAAGTGAGAAACCACCCACCCCGGGTGGGGTGGGGGATGGCCACACTGCAATCCCTTTTCCATTCTCCTCTTGGGATTTTGGGCATTCATGCACATGTGCCTGTGGTGAGTTTCAAGCTGCTGGGTTTGGAACTTGAACCATGGTCAGCTATCTGGGAATCCAGTGCCTTAACCACCATGCCACCTGCTGGCCCCAACAAAGATTTTTTTCTTACACCAAAAGGTTAGACTGTGAAAAGACCAGAGTAGTAGTATTGAATGGTGTTATCAGAGTTGGTAACAAGGTTTTTTCCTTCGAGATGGCAAACCATAAGGCTTAGAGTTAGGGACATCTCCTGTGAGACAGGAAGAGAAAAGATAAATACTGAAGTACAGACAAAGATTAAGGTACTCACTTCCAATAATCTTAATTTTCTTAATAAAGAGGAGAGATGATCTGTTGACAGAGGAGAGGGGTGGTGGGGACTGAGGGACTCGGTAAGGGAAACGGATCAACAGTACAGAATAACACCAGGTGTCCAGTTGAGGTTGGAAAAGGTGCCCATGTAAGCAGGGTAGGTTAGTGGAGACACACAATCTTCCCAGAACACTCTGAATTTCCAGAGCACCATCTGTAAGTGACGGTGGAAGAAACGGGCTATGAAGGTCATGTGGAAGTCAGGATATTGGTGAGAACAACAGTCAGTAGTTGACCTCTGTCAACTGTTACCAGGTAACAGATAGGATAAGGTGAGATGGGAGACAGTGAGTGTAGGATGTAGGTACTCTGGTGGTGGTATTTTTAGGGAAAAGGCTGGGGGTGGAATGGTGGTCTAAATTATGTCAAAATTTTTTTAAAGGTTTTTTTTGCCATAGGGCACATGTGTTCACCAGAGACAGTGAGAGAGAAAGTGAGAAATCACCCCTCGAGGAGGATGGTCATGCCATGATCCCTTCTCTTCCATTCTCTTCCTGGGCATACATGTATGCATGCCCGGCATGATTTTCAAGGTGTGGGGTCTGGGACTCAAACTGTGGCTAGCCATGTTAGAGTCCAGCACCTTAAATATCACAGCACCTGTTGGCCTCATCAAGGCATTTCAATGTGTATGTGGAAGGCACAGTGCGATCCAGAAACAGATCAGAGAACAAATCAGTTGGCTGAAATAAGCAGAGAACCTGATTTTGAAAATTTTGTCCTAACTTCTGAATTGACTGTAATTTAAAAATATACCGAACAGTTCATCGGCCTTAGAAATCGTCTAACAGCTGAGTCTTCAACAAGGGTGGGGGCAGGGGCTGTAACTCAGGAAGGTTTGGCAGGCCGCCACCTGGCAGTCAATTCACTGTACATACACGGAAAGGTACGGCTCAGGTTCATGAGGCAGCTTAGGTTACTTCAAGGCGTTTGGGTTACAAGCCACGTAGTAGGTGGGGTATGTCAGCCACAGAAAAAGGGTGCCTCCAACAGAAAGCAGTGTGGCAAGAGTGCCCAAACATAGGGAGACCGTTCACATCAGGAAGGAGGAGTTTACCTTTCTTTCTCAACCTCTTATAAAAGTAAACCCGTGTATGGCACATGTCTAAACTAGCAGCTATAAATTCTCAGATGCATAAACAAAGCTTTGAATTTTTAATTATGGAATCTATTGGCATGCTAATAAGCAAGAAAATGTAGGTTTAAAAAAAGAACAAAATACAGAATTAATCACGTGTACACTGCAACTTAATGATATATGATGATGTGAGAAGATGAAGGCCTTCAAGTTTAAAGGTATCATCAGACCGCTTACTCTAAAATCTAGGTGTAATAAATACTTTACATCAGGAGTTAAAAAGTTGAAAACAACTACAAAATCAACAAAGGGAAGAAAAAAATACAATACCTCTGGATTCATTATCCCTTCTTTTTTAAAGCAGCTGTAAAACATGTCCATGGAAAAGACTTCACTCCAAAGATATCCATAATATTGGCCATCGTATCCCCCTGCCAAATGTCCAAAAGTAGCTGGCATATTTGTGCCTTAAAAAAAAAAAGAGATACATTTCAATCAGTGTGATAGCAAATGCTAATGATCACGTTCTAACAACTAGCTAAGGCTTCCCTCTGAGGAGCTCAACTGCAGGAGGAGGCAGTGGATGATAGGATCTCACCTCCAGTACTTCCCTTGGCGGATGTTTACAAACCTCTCCTGCTAAGGGCTCAACCTCAGAGCTGGTTTCGGCTCTAAGCTCTGGAATGCCCAACAATAGTTTCAGAGGTTGGTCCACACCCACCAGACAGTTCAGTGTTTTAGACCTTTAGACAGTCCTTTCTCACCCCTTAGAAACCTGTGTATCTTTAAAATGTGATATTAACTCTACTCTTGGCCATACTTCTTTATACCTAAAATGTCTCAGAATGGTACTTATTTTAAGTTAATAATTATTGAAAAAGAACTCTACTTGAAAAGAGAACAAGGCTTTACTAATATTAATACAATCCACCTGCAGGGCTACTCTAGAAAGATTTTGTGAAAGTGGCTTGAGGCTCAAAATTGTTTTATGGTTGACTATAAAGAGATCACCAAAGGATTTACTCAACTAACCATTCTTATCTTTATCATTGTTATACATGTGGCCGATTCATCTTAAGAACAATTATACTGGTGGGAAAAAATCTTTACCAACTACATATAAATTTATGTCTATATGTTAGCTTAAAATATATGCATATAGAGGCCAGCAGATGGCATAGTGGTTAAGGCGATGGACTCCCACATGGCCAACTGTGGTTTGAATCCCAGACCTGGCAGCTTGTTTTCTCATTTTTCATTTGTCTCTCTCTGGTCAAATTAAAGAATAATAACAACAAATAAAAGTAAATAAACAATAATTCTTAAAAGAAAATATACATATAAACACACCCACACTCACACGAATCCCACAAGTTTCAAGCTCACTGCTAGCAAAATGCTTTAATTGACTATAGAATGAGAATCAGAAACAAGGTAGAAGTTTGGTTTGGTTTCTGTCTAAAAATCTGTAAACTTCTTACAGAACATCATAAGGAAATCATGGTGCACACAGGGAGGGAGGGGCAGGGAGGGCGCTGTCATACCTGAATGGCTCTCTTGGCTCTGGGGTGGAGGCCAATTGCTCACGCCTGACTACGCTAAAGTGCTATGAATCTGGAGCCACCTTTCCTTCAAGCACATTTGCACAGGACAACTCATACAAGTACACAGTATGCTTATGTGAAAGTCATGGCCTGATTACAGAAATCAGACACAAAGAAAACGAGGTGATCCGCCCGACTAACTCCTCCTCTCCTGCGGTGTTAGGAGCAGCCCCGGGCTTCACAGGACACATGAGCTCAAGTCATGGCATTTACATACCTGGAGTAGCTGCAACACCTAAAATTTCTGTGCAATACTTGGCATATTCACTTGCAGCATCTAGTGATGGGTTGGTATGGAGAGACTGATCAACTTTGCTCAAAACAATCTGGCGTAGAGTTAGAAGACCTAATAACACAAGAATGTTTGAGCATGTTTTAGAGAGGAAAGAACTGTATGTTCCAACGTCAACAAGATACAAGATTTCAAAAACAGATTCCAATAGAACTTATCACAAAATAGGAGCAAGACATCTCATTAAGATTTAAAAGAAGATTTTTCCTCTTAGACACAATCTCATGGTTCCTATTCCAATATATTTAGCATTCTTCCTCTTTGCTTCAGCACTTCTGGGGGCCCAATGTTATTAAAGGAAAAATAATTTCTATGAAGAAGGTATTGGCAATCCTGTATAAAGTGATTCTTCTTCTTCTTTTTTTTTTTTCAAAATTACAAGTCAGGGACCAGCAGATGGTGTAATGGTCACATCGCTGGACTCCCACGTGGTCAACCATGGTTCAAGTTCTGGACTCAGTGGCTGAAAACTCACACTGGGTGTGTGTGCATGTGTGCCCAAAATCCCGAGAGGAGAATGGAGGAGAAGGGATGCACCACGGCCATCCTCTTTGGGGTGAGGGAGGTGATGTCTTGCTTTCTGTCTCTCTGTCTTGAGTGTACATGCCCTATAGCAAAACAAAACAAAACAAAAACAAAACACCTCTAAAAGGAAAAAAGAAAATTACAAGTCATACCTGTGTTGACCAGTCTAGAAGCAACAAGTTTTTCAAGCAGATCATCTGAAATAGGGCTTCCATCTTTGTAATGTTTCGATAATTTTCGGAGGGAATCAATGTCCCACACCCAATTTTCAAGCATTTGTGATGGTACCTCTACAAAATCAGTTTCCACATTTGTTCCACTAAATCGTGCAAAATCAGTCTAGAAAGCAAAATGCAGAGATGTTTTTGAAAGCCCTGTATGAAAACTACAGCTGACCCATAAACAGCGCAGGGGATAGAGACGCTAGGTATAACTTCTGACTCCACAGACAACCAACAGCCTCCTGTTGATCTAAGCCTTAGTGATGACATAAACAGTTGATTAACAAATATTTTGTACACTATATATTTTGTATACTATATCTTTACAGAAAGGTAAGCTAGAGAAAAGAAACTATTAAGAAAACCAAAAGAAAAAGACATTTACAGTACTGTACTGTATTGTCCAATATATTTATTGAAACAAATCTGTGTATAAGTGGTCTTGTGCAGTTCCGGTGCATGTTCTTCAAAAGTCAACTGTGTATGCACACACACACACACACAATGAATTATAATTAAAAGTTGTATAACTTAAAGCATAATCAGAATTAATTACCCCTCTGAAAGAGGGGCTAGCATAAACTCAAATTTAAGTGAAAATAAAGCATGGCAGCGGGACCAGTGGATGGGTAATGGTTACATTGCTGGAGTCCTACATAGCCGAACATGGGTCAAGTCACAGACCTGGCAGTTTAAAACTTATGCTGGGAGCATGTGTGTGCATGCCCAAAAATCCCAGAGGAGATTGCAGGAGAAGGGATTGTGGCATGGCCATCCAACCTGGAGGGGGTGATTTCTTGCTTTCTGTGTCTCTGTGTCTCTGGCGAGTGTACACAGAGAGACAGAAAGCAGGAAATCAGAAATCTCTCAAAAACAAAATAAAACACAGCAGTCAAGCAGCATAAAAAATAATCCCAAAATATTCTATATTAAAGAAATATTTCATTCTTTTGAATTACAGACACACTTGAAAACATAATCAGGAGATTGAAACAAAAAAAAATCAATGTAAGCTAAAAACAAGCCTTAAGCTTCAAAAATAAAAATGCTTTTCAAGAAGATTCCATTAAAAATGAAGGGTTCCATAAGACAAGCATTCTCTCCATGGCACCTCCTTCCCACAACCTACTCTCATTTACTCCTACATGCCTTTCTGGGGCACTCATCACCCTATTGCTTAATGACTCAAGTTTCAATCCCAATCACTTAAGAGTTAAATTACAACACGGCAGCCTGATAGCCTTTGCATATGCATGTTGTGTTGTGCTTTAGATTTTAAATAATAGTTCTAAGTCTGTGTTGTGCCTCTCAGTTGGGTAGAAGATGTTAACTTAAAATAAGAAACTACTTCAGTGGAAGTTAGGTCTGTAAATTAGGTGGCAAATGGGGTAAGTTAAATGCTATATATAAAAAATGAGAAAGGGCCAGCCTGGTGGTGCAGTGGTTGGGGTAGCTGGAGCCCACGTGGCAGACTGTGCAGTTGAGTCCTGGACGTGGATATGCAGGGAACTTGCGCATGTCTGAAATCCCAAAAGGAGGAAGGAACAGAGAAGGATTTTGGCATGACCACCCCTTAAATGGGGGCTTTCTCACTTTCTCTCTCTCTCATGAGCACATGCACTCTCTTAAAAGAAAATAAAAACAGGGACCAGCAGTTGGCATGATGGCTATGTCGCTGGACTCCCATGTAGTCAACTGTGGTTCTAGTCCCAGACTTAGACTCACGCTGGGTTAAGCCACCAGGCACTTGTGTGCCCAAGATCCTGAGAGGAGAATGGCCATCCCTCCTGGGTGGTGATTTCTCACTTTCTGTCTCTCTGGCAAGCGCAGACATGCCCTAAAGCAAAAACCTCTCCAAAAAACAAAAACAACAACAACAAAAAACAGAGAAACAAAGGCTATATAAAAAGTTAAAGCACCCTAGTAAAGTTGAAGTACTTATTCTGGGGTAAGATTAAAAAATGTTTAAAAAGAGTTTAAAAAAACAAAGGTGAGTAAATTCTTGAGTCAGATGTCAGAAAAATTCTTGAGCAGAAACGGGAGATTCATTAGAATGAGCTAGTGTTTCTAACCTCCATGCAGTCCACAGGACGTCTGTGAAACTGCCACTGGCAGGTTGGAATTAGCATTGACTGTACTGGGTCATCTGCAGAATGGGGGTCATCCTTCTGTTGTCTTTCCCTGAACCTCCCTCCTGTTTCCTCTTCAGATGCTTCACATTCTTACCTTCTCTCTCTGACTTCATCCTCCCCAGGGCTCTAATGGGAGGGGGAAAGGAAGAGGGACTTCACCAGGGGAGAAGGCAGCAGATGGGATGCCGAATCAGCAGCGAACAGCCATTCTGCTTCTGGCCCAGGGCAGAGGCACAGATGTCAGTGCCGTTGCACACTCTGCCTCCCTCTCTGTGCAAATGAAGTTTTGCTTCGCTTCCCACTATAATTGAGCTGACCCTGATGAGCGGAGCTACAACTACTGCAGGGCTAAGGCAAACCAAATTCACTAGGTGTTGGAATTAGACCATCTCTGTGTAGGGCATCCCCCAAATGCTTACACAGAAAGAGACAAGGAGCCCCAGAAATGAACTCTTTTGCCTCATTTGGATGCATAATATTCCAAGATTACATTGTACATTATAGGAAAAACAATCAAACACACTAATTAACATAGCCATTATCTATTGAGACTTCACTGTGTCAGGCATTATGCTAGGCTCTACATGGATTATCTGATTTAAACCCCCAAACCACTACATGAAGCAAGGACCATTAACTTCACTTTGAGATAGGAAAACTCAGGCATACAGAGATTAATGACAGGACTAAGAGGTCAACAGTGGGACTACGAAACCTACTTGAAACCCAGGTGGTCGGATCTTCGACCCACAATCCTAACCTTAAAGGCTACAGTTGTTCTCCAACTTACAGAAAGATGAAAAAAGGAGTTACAAGTACAAAATAACAGGAACCAGCAGTTAGCGTAATGGCTATGTCGCTGGACTCCCACGTAGTCGACCGCGGTTCGTGTCCCGGACCTGGTGGCTTAAAACTCACGCCAGGCGCGTGTGCGTGCGTGCCCAAGATCCCGAGAGGAGAATGGAGGAGAAGGGATCGCGGCGTGACCATCCCCCCTGGGGGGTGATTTCTCGCTTTCTGTCTCTATGTCTCTCTCTGTCTATCTGGCGAGCGCATGCGCCCTACAGTGAAAATCTCTCTCAAAAAAAAAAAAAGTACAAAATAACTAAATCTTCTTAAAAGGGATCTAAAATAGGAAAGCCTTATGTCTAACTCCTCTTATATGAAAAATTAAAGTAAGAGTTCCATGCTCTTCTGTAGAAATTTGACCTTTATCTTCTGGAAGATTTTTCAAAGATCAAACCTAAGGCTGATGTTTAAAGGCCAGCCTTTTAAATCACCTATCCAGAATTTGGAATTCTGTAATACTAACTGCATACTTTCCTAAATATTTTTTTAAGGTACTGTTAAAGCAAATAAAGGCAAAATCACATTATCAGCTACCGCCACACGATACACTGATAAAAACATAAATGTTGTATATTCTGCTTCTGTGAAGATTTCTCAAATTCATACAGATAGGTGGAAAAATCAACTAACCAATAACAATGAAAAAGTGTAACTGGAACTGTGTAAGCGTGTTCATTAATCAGAAAAAAAACATGAACAAATGAATAAATCATGAGTTAGAGTTAAAATTAAATAAAACAAGAATCAACAGAGTTATGTCACTCAGAGCAGAGAAAAGAAGGCTTATTCTACCCAAGGGCAGTTTTGCAGTGGGGGCGAGAACACAACAAATGAATGAACAGACCAACAATGTCTTCTGAAGAACAAAAGGAAATATTTGGAAGGAGTAGATACTAAAAATAACCCCCAGTGCTTACTAATTTCCCGAAAGTCAGTCAGGCTGTTTCTCTGTGGGCCTTTTGGGCAACATCATTTAGATATTTTTCAAGTGAGGAAGACAAAGAAACTAAAATTCAAAAGCTCAGTTTCCAGCAAACAACTAAATTTCCAGGAGAAAGGCATTCCCAGTCAGCTATTGTGTGTGTGCAAACAGAAACCACGGGTCAGACTTGCACCATTGCATGCTGCTCTGTCTCACAAGCAGGGTGGCACGGCACAGCTGAAACCAGCTCCTCAGTTTCTAAATCACAATTCAAGAGCTCGGGAAAGTACTTAATATAGTTTCAATACAGACAACTTGAAGGTGTTGAAATTAGTAGCTTAAGAGCTATGATACTTGTGATATCTATTGATGTTAATATACCTCCCAGATAGAGCAGAGTATTTGGAAAAACATACAAAATAATCCAAATAGGGACCCGCAGGTAGCACAGTGGTTGGGATGCTGGATTCCCACTTGGCCGACAGCGATTTGAGTCCTGGCCCTAACAGTTTGCTTTCTCACTTCCCTCCTCTCTCTGACTATAATAATAATAATGATAATAATAAAAATAAAGTTAATAAATAATTCTTAAAAACAATCCAAATAAAATAATTTTGCAGGCGACACTTCAAAAAGTTCTAGGGGGAACCAGCAGTTAGCGTAATGGCTATGTTGCTGAACTCCCACGTAGTCGACCGTGGTTTGCGTCCTGGACCCAGTGGCTTAAAACTCACGCCGGGCGTGTGTGCGTGCATGCCCAAGATCCCAAGAGGAGAATGGAGGAGAAGGGATTGTGGCATGGCCATCCCCCCTGGGGGGTGATTTCTCGCTTTCTGTCTCTACGTCTCTCTCTGTCTGGCAAGCACACGTGCCCTATAGTGAAAAAACTTCTCAGAAAAAAAAAAAGTTTTAGGACATTTTTGCTACAAGAAATATTTTGAAAAAAAAAAAAAAGACTAGAAAACAGTGTAAACTTAGATTTCTGTTTGATTATAAATTATTAGGAGGAAGAAAGTTTACTAAATATGGGACCAGCAATTAGCGTAATGGCTATGTCGCTGAACTCCCATATCGTTGACCGCGGTTCGATCCCCAGATCCTGAGGCTTAAACTCATGCCGAGCGCATGTGTGTGGGTGCCCAAGATCCTGAGAGGAGACTGGAAGAGAAGGGATTGTGGTGTGGCCATCCCCCCTGGGGCGGGGGTGATTTCTCGCTTTCTGTCTCTCTGGCTCTCTCTGTCTGGCGAGTGCATGTGCCCTATAGCGAAAACCTCTCAAAAAAAAAAAGTTTACTAAATATGAGATTTATTTTTATTACATTTTAAACAGAAAATATGATGCTGAAAATATATAATCCATTGCAGATTTTTTACACTAGACAAGTTGATTCTATAGAGATTAACTTGGCTCAGTTCATATAATGCAGTGGGAATTGGAGCAAAATTATATAAAATGAAGCTCAAAAAGTCTTTGAGTCAAAAAAAAAAAAAGTCCTTGAGACTTTGTTGTACTAAAGGTCCAAGTCTTGGGGGGGCTGATGGGTAGCATGGTGGTTAAGGCAGTTTGAGTCCCGGATTTGAGTCCTGGTGGCTTGCTTTCTCACTTTTCCTTTCTGTTTCTCTGTTTCTCTCAGGTCAAATTAAAGAAATAAATAAAATAAAAAAATAATCCTTACAAAAAAAAAAAAAAGCCCAAGTCTTACAGGTTAATCCTAATTGAGAGACCAGTTGCTTTTAGTGACTACAACGAAGTACTATTTTCATAATAGCAAATTCCAACTCAAAGAAAGGCAGTTGCTGAAACCAGTAGGCATGCTGTGCTCAGGAGAAAGGACAGGCCTCGGGAGAGCTGACCTTAGCTGTCCAAGGCACACCGCTATTGACTTGTTAGCAATCATTCCACGTCCTGATCTGTCTGATCTATCCGAGTCCAGGGTGATGGAGACATTGATGTAACGAGGCAAGGGAGTAAAGAGAATGTGGCCACTGTCTACTAGACTGCCATAAATAGTGAAAAGGTCATAGTTTTAACTTCATATATAGCTAGTGATCACTTGAAGTACTTGTAGTAATAAAGATAGCATGTTAATGTGGAAGTAAGAATAATAATAAAAAGAATATGTTAATGTTTAAATTAATCTTCAAAATAGCTCCATATTTGGACAGGTAGTTCCCACCAACATTGAAAGATAACACATAATCTGGAGGAATCTTGAATATTATATATTAAATTCACAGTTTTGCCCCCAAACTGTCTGTACTCTCCAGTCTAAATACTTCTTATTTAAATGCTTCTTTTAGTGCTCACTTTGGAAGCATATATATTAAATTGCTTCTTTTAAAATGAAAACAAAAATACTATTCAAAATCAAATACTTAGAAGGCTAGGGAATATGTCTTATTCATTACTATACTTCCAATGTCTAGCACATGCCCAGAAAGTAGGAGATACTCAATAAATATTTCTGAAATGAATGAAGCGATAAGGAGAACGTTTCTCTATGAAGACTCAAATTTGAAAAAGCTTTAAGATTTCTTCCCTTGGGGCCAGTGGGTAGTGCAAAGGTTAAGGGGCTGGACTCTTGCAAGGCCGACAGCAGTTCAAGTCCCAGACTGGTGGCTTGACTCACACTGGGCCTGTGAATATGTGTGCCAAAAATTCCGAGAGGAGAATCAAGAAGGGATTGCAACATGGCTATCTCTCTGGGGGGTAATTTTTTTCCCTTTTCTCTCTGTCTCTTAGGTGAGCTCATGCACCCTATAGCAAAACTCTCTCTCTAAAAAAAGAGACATCTTCTCTCATTTATGCTTGACCTATTTATCCTTCATCTAACATCACTTCTCTGTTGTCTTCTTTTAATACTTAAACTTTTATTTTTATCATTTTACCTAATAATATTATGGTTTTAACTATTTTTGTTTAGAGGTTTTTGTCTTAGGGTGTGTAAGCTTGATGGAGAGAGAGAGAAAGAGACAGAGACAGTCAGAGGGAAAACGAGAAATCACCTTCCAGGGGGGTGGCCATGCTTCAATCCTTCTTTTCCTCCATTCTCCTCCTGGGATCGTGGGCATGCACGCACATGCACCTGGCATGATTTTCAAGCCACTGGTTCCGGGACTCATACTGTGTTTGGCCATGTGGGAGTCCAGCAACATAACCACTACACCATCTGCTGGCCCCTAACTTCTTTTCGTAATTCATGTCTTTAAGCTAAACATTCAGTATAGTATAACTTTTCTTCCTCTTGAACCTCATCTTAGTATACCAAGTATAAGACATCTGGCATAGAAAAGAATCAAAAATTCTTCTTCTTAAAAAAGCACCTAAATATTTCTCTTTTAAACAAATATTTTTGTGGGATTAGCAGTTAGCGTAATGGCTATGTTGCTGGACTCCCATGTAGTCGACCGCAGTTTGACTCCTGGACCTGGTGGCTTAAACTCACACCGGGTGCGTGTGCGTGCATGCCCATGATCCCGAGAAGAGAATGGAGGAGAAGGGATTGTGGCACGGCCATCCCCCCTGGGGGGTGATTTCTCGCTTTCTGTCTCTCTGTCTTTCTCTGGAGAGTGCACGTGCTCTGTAGCAAAAACCTCTCAAAAAAATTTTTTTTGGTAATTATTTAAAAAATACATTTAGAAGTAAGCAAATGAAAGAAATAAGCATGTTTCCAAATAAATAAACATTACATAGGTTCACATTTTGATTTATGATCAAGAATTTATTCTATGTACACATGTATATTTTGTCTTATATAGACATAAATGAACAAATACATAGAGTAATAAAAATGTGATCCTGAGCAAAATCATGTCTCGCATTAAAGTTACAAAATATAGACAAACTGTGCAGGAGTTGGGTCAGGGAGACAGGATGAGGGTCAGCTCAGGCCACAAGGTTGCCAACAGGAAGTTCACTATACCAGAATGAAACCTCGATGGTCATGGACAGAAGGGTAGAACTATTAAGACATCAACTCATTCATTCCACGCAATTATTTTTAAAATATTTTGTCAGAGGGTGTGTGCATTTGCCAGAGAGAGAGGGAAGTGAGAAAAGACCCCCCCATGGGGAATGGTCAACACTGTAATCCCTTCTCCATTTCCCTTTCTGGATTCTAAGCAACCATGCACATGTGCCTGGCATGTTTCTCCAGCCATGGGGTCTGGGACTTGAACCATACGGTCAGCTGTGTGGAATCCAGCCGCCTTAACCATCACATAATGGGCTTGCCCCACATTATTATTTTTTAACTATTTATTTATTTATTTCATGAGAGAAACACAGAGGGAGAGAGAGAAAGAGAGGCACCTCAAGAGACTTTTGTGAGGGTCTCTTCACACTATCCTCTTCTCCAGCCCTTCATCTAGTCAGGATCTGGGCACACAAACCTGGCATGTTTCAGCGCCTCTCAGGCTGAGAATCTGAACTTGTGGTCAACCATGTGGCTTCCAGCACGTAGATTAGTATTCAGTCACCTGCATCAAAGTGGCTGGGCCCAACCTGATGAGTGTTTTTTTTTTGGATAGAGATTTTGGCTATGGGGCACATGTACTCATTGGAGAGACAGAAAGCAAGAAGTCACCTTCCTGAAGGGATGGCCATGCCCTAATCCCTTCTACTCCATTGTTCTCTCAGGATTTTGGGCATGCACACAGATGTACCCAGCATGAGTTTTAAGCCGCTGGGTCTGGGACTTTAACTGTGGTCAACTCCAAGGGAGTCCAGTGACACAACCATTATGCCATCTGCTGGTCCCAAACCTGATGATTCCTAATCACCTTCCAGATTTTCACTCAAACTCATGGAAGAGCCAGTCCTAGAGAACAGCAAGTAAGCGTTGCCCAGAGGAAGCCAGATCCCACGTGGCTTGAGTACCAGCCCCAAGTGCTTAAAAAACACACTGGGCACATGTGTGCGTGTCCAGGATCCTGACAGGATGGAGAACTAGAGGAAAAAGGACTGCAGCATGACCTGGTGCTTTGCGGAGTGCTTTCTCTCTTTTTTTTTCTTTATATGTGCACATGCCCTCTGGCACTGAAATAAACAAAACAAACCACTGAAGGTAAGTGAGCATTTGTGATGGCTCTTGAAACTAAAGAGACAGTAAAAATTGTTCCATAGTAACTGGTCTTTTTTTTTCCAACCTTTTTTCCTTTTTCAATTTTGAGTTGTGTACAACTTACTGATTCCAAAAGTGGTGAATTATACTTAACCATAGTTGAAATACTTCAAATATATGTATGGCACTTCATACTTTTCCAAGTGCTTTTTCACATATATTTTATTGAATTTCCTCACCATCCCAGGGAGTTGAGATGAGAGTTGCTGTTGTTTTCATTTAATGAAAAAGAAAAATGCGAAGGTTTAAAGAGATCAAATAACTTGTCAAAAGGCGCACAGTCAGCCAGCTGTGGTAGTGAGTGCAGTAGACACTGCTACTCTGCAGGCTGAGGCCTCCTAGGAGGCCTGGCTTTGATTCCTGGCCCACCTGGAAGCCTGGCACAGTGATGCACACTATAGTCCCAGCTACATGGGGGCTGAGGCAAGAGAACTGCAACATACCAAGACCCTGCGTCAGAAATACACACACAGAAGATCTTAAATCCAGTATTCCTGCTCTAACAACAGGTGTCTTCCTGACTAATACAGGGCATATTTATTTACTCCAGCATCTACTTGAGATATTTAGAGCAGACTAGATGCTCTTTCAGTTTGTCAGACAAATTAACAGATTACCCCAAATGATATAATTTGAACATTTTCAGCCTGTGCATTGCTTGCTTGCTTGCTTTCTCTCTCTCTCTCTTTCTCTTTCTTTCTTTCTTTTTAGAGAGATTTTTGTTATAGGGTGCAAGCGCTCACTGGAGAGACAGAAAGACAGAAAATGAGAAATCATCCCCCGGGGGGGATGGCCACGCCACAATCCCTTCTCTTCCTGGGATCTTGGGCACGCACGCACGCACATGTACCTGGCATGAGTTTTAAGCCCCTAGGTCTGGGACTTGGTCTCTGGCTGACTATGTGGGAGTCCAGCAACTAAACATTTTGCCATCTGTTGGTCCCTTGCTTTCTATTTTTAATTAAGAAGTCTTTGGGGACCAAATGCTGTTGCAGCAATAATGCAATGCTCTTTGAAGTTGACCCACATGGGAAGGTTCTGGGCTTATGTCCAGAGAATTTTCTGGATACCCTGGGCACACATGTGGCCATGATCTGGGGCTGGCTGAAGCTGGAGGTGGAGCAGGGTGAGAAGACTCTGATGTGTCTGTCACCCCCTCTTTGTCACTCCTGGAAGAAAGACACTTAAAAGAAAAAAAGGCTTTATTGTGATTCTAATATACTTCTTTAAGAGAATCATCTCTTTATAGTTTAAAAGTCATTACTGCTGTCAAGGGATAACCCTAGATGCTTAAGAGGCATTACCCTTCTATTCCATAGAAGTTCAAAAGGCCAGTGACTATGCAGAGCCCTAACCACAATACAGCCTGAAACAGGAACAGATACTAGAGATCACACCTCCAGATTGCTATCTTCAAAATTACCTTCCCTGTAGTGTCAACATAAGAAAATAGGAATGAAACTCATCTGCAGAGTGATGAGATAGTGGACATACTGAACTAGTGCATCTACATGTTTAAAAACTGGATGTTCCTGTCAACATATTTAAATACTGCTATTGCAAACTCGAACAAGCTCTTCTGGTCATCATGCCCGCGGACTGCCACGGTGGAAAAATCAAACACTGAGCTGCCATACTTAAAACTACTCCTCTAAATATATATAGCAAATTTTAATTCACTTATATGTCTCAGATATGTTAGAAGTATTATTGAACACGGAAGTTATGAATCTCCTGATTCACTCTTTACTCATTATCATCCATTTTAGGTTAGTACAAAACATTTCCAAATTATCACAAAGCTGCAAATATATGGGTCTGTGCCCACTAAAGACAAAAGCAGTGGTAACTGGTTTCAAATACGATTACTTTAAAAGTCCTCAAAACATTACAGGACATCTGAAAGGATTAACAGACAAAGAAGAGATTTTTCAAAGATAATCTTATGAGGAGATGACCAAGAAAAGGATTGTACTGACACACGATTCGTCAGTATGACACATTTTGTGCTCATGAATGAGGTTAGGCAAAACTTTCCGAACAGAATACAGAGTACTGTTTCAAGAGAGAGAGACATCAAACTAGTAAATGCAACACATATGGAGTTCAGTCACGAGTCAAAACAGCTCTGAAATGTCACAGCACCAAGAAAATACTTTCCACTTCTACAGTGGCTATTTTAAAAATCATGCAAGAAATAATAACAGCAACATAAAAAGTTGTGGAGAACAACACTATGAACACACGGTAAGTATATGAGATTACGTTAAGAGTACTATGTCTGAAAAAATTATGCATCAAGAGCGCTGAAAATCCTATTTGAAAATTACGATTATTATTACTATTATTGTTTTCTAGGTTTCTGCTGCAGGGCACCTGTTCTCACTAGAGAGAAACAGAGAGAAGGAAAATGAGAAATCACCCCCTAAAGGGGAAAACGACCACACTGCAATCCCTTCTTTATTTTTCTTTTGGGGATTTTAGGCATCCCTGCACATGTGCCTGGTGTGATTTTTAAAACTGCTGGGTTCAAACTCAAACCATGCTCAGTCAGGGTGGCCTTTAACTCACAAACTCCCTGCTTCAGGCTCCCAAGTAGCTGGGTGAGCCACAACACCAGTCTTATTCTTTCAATAAATGTGATAGCAATCCAAATTATTTCATTATAAAATCACCAGCAGAAAAGCAACATCCAGATAAAGAGGAAACTCCCATAACCCAGGAGTTCTTTTTTTTTTTTTGGAGAGATTTTTCACTGTAGGGCGCGTGCGCTCGCCAGACAGACAGAGAGAGACATAGAGACAGAAAGCGAGAAATCATCCCCAGGGGGGATGGTCACGCCGCAATCCCTTCTCCTCCATTCTCCTCTCGGGATCTTGGGCACGCACGCACACGCGCCCGGCGTGAGTTTTAAGCCACCGGGTCCGGGACACGAACCGCGGTCGACTACGTGGGAGTCCAGCGACATAGCCATTACGCTAACTGCTGGTTCCCAACCCAGGAGTTCTTAACTTGGAATTTATCATAGTCTGGGCTTCAAGGGACCTGGAAGCCCTCTGGAATTTTGTGCATAATTTTCAGTATAAGATTATATGTGCATTTTTCTGGAAGAGGTATTCACAGCTTATTACCTGATTTTCATTAGATTCTTAAAACTCAAAAAAGTGAGGATCTATTGTTCTAAAGCAGGTGATTATCTAAGTACTAACATGTAACTGGGTCTTGGATAATCTCAGTAAGGGTCCATAAATCTCAAATTAATAGAAGTATTGGACTTTTCTACATTACTTATAAAAATATTCTGCTAAAAAAAAAAAAGGAAACTGAAGTTATCCTAATTAAAAGAAATGCAAACTGCAGAATGGCCACTGATAGAAGGTCCATGTAACGAAGGTGCATTCAGGAATCCCAGTGCATGGGTAGACTTTAAAATCATCTTAGTGAGGCCAGCAGGTGGTGCAGTGGTTAGGGCACTGGACTCACATGTGGTAACTTATGATTCGAGTTCGGGACCCAGAGGCTTGAAACTCACACCCAGCATGTGTGTGTGAATGCTCCCAAAATCCCAAGAGGAGAGTAGAGGAGAAAGGACTGCAGTGTGGCCATCCCCCCTGGTGATGATTTCTTACTTTCTGTCTGTCTCTCTTGAGTGAGCACATGTGCCCTATAGCAAAAATCTTTCTCCAAAAAAATATCATCCAAGAAAGAAAGGCTGAATTATTCTGAAAAGTTTGTTTGCCTTGGATTAAGGAGAGGTTATAAATGCATACACCAAGACTTAATTATCTGGATAGATTTGTATTCTAGTCTCCTCTTTTTTTAATTAACAAAAGATAGAAGCACCAGGACATAAAGATTACATGATGAAAGAACTAAATTTTTGTTTGTTTATTTTGCTACAGTGTATGTGTGTTTGCCAAAGAGAGACATGGTGAGAGGGGAAAGTGAGAAATCAGCCCCATAGAGGGATGGCCATGCTTCAATCCCTTCTCCTCCATTGTCCTCTTGGCATCCTGGGCATGTATGCACATGGATCAGCATGATTTTCAAGCCACTGAGTCCAGGACTTGAACCAGTCAGCCATGTCTGATCCAGTCGCCTTACCCACCACGCCACCTGATGGCCCGGAACTAAGCTGTTTTAAACAAAGATGATAGTGGCATTTTAGAAACAAGTGGGTGCATTTGTGGTTACTATAATGATAAGGGTTATTCTGGGCATTAGAGATGCGGGATGCTGAGACCGATCATCACATGTCAGGGCAACAAAAACCGTTCCACATCCTGCTTGTCATTCATGTGCCCTGCTGGACAGTCACATAAACAAAAGAAACTATAACTAAGTGAAGCTAGAAACAAACCCCATTGTACATATTTTTGCAAAATATTTTTTATACAATTTTAACTTCCAGGACTGTAACTTAGGGCCTACTAAGAAAATCAAAGTTAGACTACTTGTTTTTTGAAAGTTTCCCAGGACGTGTTCATCATTTTGGAAAATCACGTCACCATTAGTGATACTGTTCTTGGACCTGAGTTGACAACACAAACCACTTCTCTCAGTTTCTGGTTGTTGCTGTTCCATTCAGGTTTAGATCAAGTGCAACCCTGGGATACTTCATTATGTCTTACTCTATAGCCATGCCCAAACACTACCACTTAAAAAACATAAAACAAACAATATTTTTTCTTTTATGCTCAGTGAGGACACCCTATAGATTTAAAAGGATTCTCTGTATGGAGAAAGCTCATAGGGAAAAACTAGTAAAATTCAAATAAAGTGTGGTGTTGATGGAAAGTGCTGAGCCAGTGTTGGCTTCTAAGCTGTGACAAATAAACATATTAGTGTCAGATGTTACAGAGTGTAAAAAGAGGGCAAGGGGGATGGGACAATCTTTGTACTTTCTTTGCAACTTTTCTATAACTATTCTACTAAGAAGCTTGCTTGCTTGCTTGCTTATTGATTGATTGATTGATAGATAAATAGAGATTTTTGCCTTAGAGCCCATGCACTTGCCAGAGAGAGAGAGAGAGAGAGAGAGAGAGTGAGTGAGTCAGTGATAGGGAAAGCAAGAAATCACCTCCCCAGGGGGGATGGCCATGTTGAAACCCCTTCTCTTCCATTCTTCTCCAGGGATCTTGGGTACACACATACACAGGCCTGGCATGATTTTTAAGCCACTGGGTCTGGGACTCAAACCACAATCAGCCATATGGGAGTCTAGTGATGTAACTGCTAAGTTATCTGCTGGCCCCCCCAAAAAGGTTATTTTTAAAAAGCTTACCCTTCAAAGCACAGATTTCAAATTTGGAAGACTATCCCTCCATTTCTGTTAATACCAGTATATTTAAACTACCAAGTTTGACCACTGAACTAGATATTTTCATATGTAAATAACAGCTAAATATGAGCAAGTTCACATGTTTCAAGTTAGAATGATTTGGCCCCAGTTAAGTAGACTATGTTACAGCGTTGAAATAAATGTACTGTTCCTTTTCAGAAATAAGGAATTCAGTTTTGGGGCCAGCAGGTGGTGTGTTAAGCTGCTGGATCCCAGGTGGTTGACTGCACGGTTCAAATTCTGGACTCAGTGTTTTGAAAATAATGGTGGGCACATGTGTGTGCATGCCCAAAAACCCAAGAGAAGAGTGGAAGAGAAGGAATTTCAGTGTGGCCATCTCTTCTGGGGGATAATTTCTCACTTTCCCTCTCTCTCCCTTTCTCTCTGTCTCTCTGCGGCGAACACATGGGGCCCTATAGCAAAAACTAAAAAAAAAAAAAAAAAAGATCAGTTTTAACATTCTACACACAAAAATCGCCTCCCTTATAAATTCTCCACTTAGTTATACTATGCAATGATTTTAATACAAGTTTAGTAAAGGGAGATGTTATAAAATATTTATCATTAGGAGAGGGGGAAGGGTCTGAGAGGGTTGAAAACCATTGACCTCAACAAATTGTTGATAAGCTGAAGAGACAGCTGACTATTGGTACAGTGTATCTGGGAAGCTTATACAAAATTCCTATGGAGAAGAAAAAAAAAAAAGTACAAAGTAGAAAGTATAAGATTTGGAAGCCTTCCTTAAAGAGAGTCTTGTTTCTTTTTCCATAGGCCGGTATTCAAAGAAGCTCTCTTATTGGTGGATTAACTAATCTCTGAGTAACAATATATTGTGAGAGGAGACATGACAAAGAACATTTTGTGTTTTTACAGACACCTATGAATTTTTGAACATGTTTAGCTTCCAGAAAACAAAACAAAACAAACAAAAAAGAACCATGGTAACAGGAGGAAACTGACAGCAACAAAAAGAGAAAAAGTGGAAAAGCTATTGGTAGGTGTCTGAGAAACAAACAAAGCCACTCACCTGTGCACAAATCTGATGCATGACATGACCGAACTCATGGAAGAAAGTCCTCACCTCGTCGTGCCTCAGGAGAGAGGGACGACCTGCTACTGGCTGGGAGAAGTTCACCACCAGGGCAGCCACAGACATCATCCGACTCCCATCAGGGAGAAGGCAGCCAGGCTGAAGACCAAAGCAGGCTGCGTGATTGTATTTTCCTTCCCTATGAACCAGAAACACATGTTGGTGAGATAGGAACTCTTCTCTAACAGTGATGGCATGGCCTCTCTCAATTGGGAAGCCATATTTGATACCACAAGATGTTTTTTTCTTTAGATTTATTTTTTTTTTACTTCATCACAGTAGGACACAGAAAGAGAGAGAGAGAGGAAGAGAAAGAGGGAGAGAGAAATAAGCACCTTCATGCCACAATCCCCCACACAGCTAGTTGGAATCACAGGCATGTGCACTTGGCATGTACAGGTTGAGTGGGAACCAAACCCGCAATCTTCCATATGTATCCAGCTGTGCTTGAGCAGCTTGTTATCACTGCGTCAGAGCTAGCCCTCTAGAAGATGCTTTTAAATATTTAATTTACCTTTTAGAATGTAGATCATTTTGCTAAAATAGAAAAGCTAAATAGAACTAAACAAACAATAACCCCTCTATCACTTTGCATGAGATATATCTCTAAGTTTCTTCTGTTGAAAAATCTTACTGTAAGAACTAAGAGTGTATACTGTAATTAGTGCTAAAGTTTCTTTTAATGAGTTCCCCTTTTTTTTTCTCTTTAAAACACTCAAAAGTGTTGAAACAAATTTAAAATAAAAGATACAGTAGGCTTATGAAGTAGTTTTTTCCTGAAAATAAAAATCGGTAATAAACTAAATTCTAGATATAAGGTTTTTCCTTATTTGAGGAGGGAAGAAGCTACTATTCACAATTCAGAGAATTTCTTTTGAACTTAGGATTTTCAAAAACAGAATGCATTTAATTAGTTTAGGAAAAAGTATATACTATAAAGTTGTCTATTCTTAGACCATATGATGTCAGTGATAGTCTCTCCAAAAGCTATTAGACTTCATTTCAGAAGTAGGTCGTCATCTTCTTTTTTTTTTACTTGCCTGAGGGCACATGCACTTGCCAGAGAGAGAGTGAGACAGAGAGAGCGAAAGGGAGAAAGGACCCGCCTCATGTAGCATGGTCATGCTGCAATCCCTTTTCTCTCTTTCTCTATCTTGTCAATATTTTAGACATGCACATACCTGTGCCCAGAGTTCTTCAAGCCTCCATGGTCAGGATTTGAACTGCTTGTTCAGTGATGGGAAATCCACTGACTTTCCTAGCCAGTCAAGATTATGGATAAACATGTGCCCAGCATGAACGGGTCAATCTGGGAACCGAACCCTGATACTCCATATGGCTTCCAGCATTGCAGAGTGCTGTGCTCCCACTGTGCCACCTGGGCCTAAACAATCTTATTTTTAACGGAAAAAAACTAACTATGGAAACCTGGTAATTCCTTAGCCTGGGCTTTTTTTTTTTTAATTATTAATTTTTATTCCACTTAATACAATATGAAACACTGCATACACTTGAGAGTACTATCAGAGTCACTGCATTGCAGTAAAAACAGATAAGGAATTTCTACCAAAAATCTTCGGATAATTTAAAAAATCGAGCTTCAAATCAAAGACAGTCTATTAACCCTAAAACCATTCTGAAGTGGGACTCACGCGGGCGCATGTGTGAGTGTACCTAAGATCCTGAGAGGAGAATGGAGGAGAAAGGATTGCAGTGTGGCCATCTTCCTTGGGAGCTGATTTCTCGCTTTCTGCCTCTCTGTCTCTTTTTCTCTGGTGAGCACATGTGCCCTATTGCAAACAAATCTCTCTAAAGAAAAAAAAATTCATTCTGGAGGGGTTTTACTCTTTCCTTTTTAAAAGTAAAATTGATTTATTTTATCTCAAACTTTTCAAGGATTTCTGTATTCTGAGATCACCCCTTTTTCACATTTTCTTAATAAAATGATAGGGTTTTTTTTTTTTTTTTTTGAAGTTCTTATCTTGGAAATCTTACATGGGAACTCATCAGAGCTTTTTGTTTTTGTTTTGTATGAGCTCTCAGTATTTTACTGAAAATTCAATGTGATTAAGAGAAAAAAATTAACTGTCTTAAAAAAATACTCTGAATATCTTTTTTTGAGTCAATTAGACAAGTAAAAAAAGAAAATTCCTCTCACATTAATAAAGAGAACAGGTAAGGTGACAGGAAATAAGTATGACCTAGGCCACTACTCTCACAAAAGATTACTCTCTGGTACCCATACCAGAGTGATGGTAGCAAGGGCCAATCTCTGAGTACAAAAGAAACCACTGGTATCTAAGTACAGAGACAATAGGATGAAGCAGCAAGAACTGTTATCTTTGACACTAGAAAGAGAATCTAGAGATAGTAATAGAAGATTCTAATGTTGGGACCAGGAATTGGCATGATGGCTATGTTGCTGGACTCCAATGTAGTTGACCGTGGTTCAAGTCCCAGACCCAGTGGCTTAAACTCACACCAGGTGCATGTGCGTACATGCCCAAGATCCTGAGAGAACAGAGTAGAAGATATTGCGGCATGGCCATCCCCCCAAAGGGTGATTTCTCGCTTTCTCTCCCTCTGTCTCTTTCTGGCGAGCACACGCACCCTATAGCAAAAACCTCTCCAATAAAAAAGATTCTAATGTTGAAGGCTTACCCTTTAAAGAGTGCTTGGCTTCAGCCTATATGCTGACATTTTAAAATTAAAAAATAGACCCATCAGGACCAGCAGATGGCATAATGGTTACATCACTGGATTCCCATATCGTCGATTGTGTTTCAAGTCCCAGAACTGGTGGGCTTAAACCTACACCAGCGCATGTGCGTGTGTGCCCAAGATTCCCAAAGGAGAATGGAAGAGAAGGGACTGCAGCATGGCCATTTTTTCAGGGGTGATTTCTCACTTTCTGTTCTTTGCCTTTTTGTGTTTTCGGTGAGCATATGTGTCCTATAGCAAAAATCTCTCTTTTAAAAAAAATAGACCCACCTACATTTGATGTGTGTTATTTTTAGGTCACATCATAAGTTAAAGTAAGTTCCTAACATTTTGGGATAATTAATGTGCTAAAAGACACCTCTGCCCACTAACTGATGACATAGTTACACAGCCTCCTTTTCTACACCCAAAGTCAGTAGATTCTGAAGTCACCCAGAGTCAGTGGATTACAAACCGGTAGTTTTATTGAATGAAAGAGATATTGTAATTTCCTTTGGTCTATTTAGTAAAATGGATTAGTAACAGCAACTCGTTGGCTATGTTTTAGTTTAGGAGGAAAGAGAGCCAAATCCTTTTCTATCTCTGGAATCCACAGTTACTACATGGTTCAGAGACAATAATAATGTTTAAATTCTTACCATGGATCAATGCTTGGGCTGGGTGATTTGTGTATGTGTCTTTAATAGACAAAACAACCCTACTAGGAGATTACTAGTCCCATATTCCAGAGGAAGAGACAGAGTTTCAAGGAGGTTATATCACTCGAGTATTCAAAATTGAGTTTGACTGACTGCAAAGGTTTTGCTGTTTTCACAGTACTGTGCTGCTTCTCAGTCAGATTGAGAGGAGTGGTCATAGATTTAAGAATACTGGCAGACAGATTCCCTGAATAATAAATATTTTGGGGTCAATTTAAAATTAAGCAAATGTAGTACACAAACTAGATGATGAAGATGATGATGGCAGCAGCTAACATTTATTAAGAATGTGCTGTGTGCTGGACAGTCTTCTAAGTGCTTTCCAATGTACTTAACCAATTTAATCCTTACAACTACCCTATGGCACAGGTACTATTAGTATTCTTCCTAGATTTTTCTTTATTTCTTTTTTAAAATTAAGTTAAATTTAATTAATTAATTATTATTTTTATTATTTTGTTTGCTATAGTGCACATGCATTCACGAGAGAGAGGCAAATGGAGAGAGAAAGAGAGAGAAGGAAAGTGAGAAAGCAAGCCACCAGGTCTGGGACTTGAACTGTGGCGCCTTAATCACCACACCACTTGCCAGTCCCATATTTTTTCTTTATTTCTAAAGTTTATTTATTTCTTCTAAAAGACAGAAAGAAAGAAGACAGGGAGAGGGAGAAAGAACCCCCAACAAGATTCCAATGCCATGAATTTACCCACAGCTTTCAGCCAGCTCCAGACCAGGGGCAAGTGTATGCATTCTCAGGGAGGTCTCTGGAGTTGAAATAAGAACATTCCCATTTGAGACTGCCTCACAAAGTGTCATTCATGTTTTACCACCATGCCACTATCTGGCCCCCTCCCATTTTATAGGACCTACAATATAGATAAGAAAACCACAGCACAGAAAATATGAAGTTACTTGCCCAGTAAATGGTAAAGCCAGACATTCTAGCATCACAACCCATATTTTTAACCTCTGTACTAAAAGCCACACATGGAAAATATGGAAGAGAAGAACTAGGTAGGAATTGAATCTTTAAGGTCCCTTCCACCAGTGTGCTCCTCAGTACCTTGGATAGAGGTCCAAGTAGAACTGCCCCAATACTTCTCCTGTAGCTTTATCTTTCACGGTGTAAAGAGTAACACTTTTATTCCAAACATGAGCATCTTCCACTTGCTCAAAAGAGAGTCCCAACAACTCCTGGTAGATGCTCAGCAAGCCTTCAGTGACCACCTCAATTGGGAAGTACTCTTTGAGGAACTCTTGGTCTACAGAGTACTTGAGTTCTTCAGTCTGAGTCATGTAGTAATGCAGGTCCCAGGCATTGATTTTCCCATCATAATCGAAACTTCTTTCTTCACATTCCTTTTTCTTCAAACTCAGAATAAACTCTCGTTCTGCCTCACCCAAGGGTTTTAATTTCTGGCTTAAGTCATCTGTGAAGGAAATGGTAAATATTAGCGATCTATTGCTCTTGGGAGCGAGCACATTCACACATACCAGCAGTGTTTCAGAACGGTGCATCCTCCTTTGTGGTTCTCAATAAAGATACATCAGGAGAAAAGAGGGAAGGGGTGAATAAGGAAAGCAGGTTCTATGAGGACTGTGTACTTTTCAGAGTGATTTATTTTATGGCCCCTTGCCCCCTTTTCTTTTAGCACCTCCAAAACCAGGCCACAACTTCCTCACAGCATAAACAAAGCAAATGTTTATCTCAGAGAACTCTGATTCAAAAATGTATCCATGAAAATGCTGTGAAAAAGTAGGAAACTCATGGAGAGAGACAGCTGTGATTAAGCTAATGGGAGAATATGTGAACACAGGTAACGAGGACATTTTGCATGGGAATATGCTAATTTCAAATGACAAGGAAAACTACTGTAAGGGACTAAGTTAATCAGGTGTACTAAGGTATATGCAGCCACCAGTAAAGGAAACGTGCTCTCTAACCGGCTACCTTCCCGAGCCATCTTCTCACACAACATGCGTCAGACTGTACAGCAATGGCCTATTCCTGTGTCTGCTTTTTTCCACTCAGTAGAAAACCCACGGAGGTAAGAACATTGTCTTAATCATTTCCTCCTGTTTATAGCATACTGCCTCATATTGGGTAATTATCTCATGAATGAATAACTTAATTATATAATAATAAAAATAAGCAACTACCATGTATGGAGCACCTGTGACATAAGCCATATATAGTTCCAGCACACACATCAGTAAGTTAGGACATGGCCATTGCAGACGTAATGGAGTAAATCTGGGGCAAAAGGCTGATTTTAATACATTATAAATGATCTCCAGCTTAACTAAGCTAAGGAAAGGATGTCAAGGCAATCTGTTAAATACTTTGACGAGATGTTGAAGATGAGTAAAATTTGAAAGGCATTAGGACCACAAAAGAAAATCATACTGTCGTCAACTCTGATTAGAGATCATTACCAAAAGAAAAAAATAAAAAAGATACTCTTTACCATTTCTAAGTTATTCATTTAACTTATTCAACCATTTTTGTTAAGATGAAAGAGGAAAACAGGGTCTATTAGAACAGTGACAGCTAGATTGAGAGGGGGAAAGAGGAGGGTAATAGAAGGAAATGTTATAGACACACCATGGTTTTAAAAAAAACTTATGAAAAAAAGATTTAAAAGGAATGTGGGGACCACTAGATGGCATAAAGGTTATGTTACTGGATTCCTAAGTAGTTGGCCATGGTTTGAGTCCCAAACCTGGTGACTTAAAACTCACGCTGGGCATGTGTGCATGTGTGCCCAAGATCCTGGGTGGAGAATGGAGAAGGGACGGCAGCATGGCCATCCTCCCAGGGTATGATGTCTCTCTCTGTCTTTCTGGTGAGTGCACACACCCTATAGTAAAAATCTCTCGTAAGGAAAAAAGAAATTTGGGGACGAGAAGTTAGTGTAATGGCTATGTTGCTGGACTCCCATGTACTCGACAGCAGTTCAAGTCCCGGACCCAGCATCTTAAACTCATGCCGGGCGCGTGTGCGTGCGTGCCCAAAATCCCAAGAGGAGAAGGGATAGCAGCATGGCCATCCCGTCAGGGGGTGATTTCTCGCTTTCTGTCTCTCTGTCTCTCTCTGTCTCTCTGGCGAGTGCATGAGCCCTACAGCAAAAACCTCTCCAGAAAAAGAAAAGAATGTTGAAGATGAGTAAAATTTGAAAGGCATTAGGACCACAAAAGAAAATCATACTGTCGTCAACTCTGATTAGAGATCATTACCAAAAGAAAAAAATAAAAAAGATACTCTTTACCATTTCTAAGTTATTCATTTAACTTATTCAACCATTTTTGTTAAGATGAAAGAGGAAAACAGGGTCTATTAGAACAGTGACAGCTAGATTGAGAGGGGGAAAGAGGAGGGTAATAGAAGGAAATGTTATAGACACACCATGGTTTTAAAAAAAACTTATGAAAAAAAGATTTAAAAGGAATGTGGGGACCACTAGATGGCATAAAGGTTATGTTACTGGATTCCTAAGTAGTTGGCCATGGTTTGAGTCCCAAACCTGGTGACTTAAAACTCACGCTGGGCATGTGTGCATGTGTGCCCAAGATCCTGGGTGGAGAATGGAGAAGGGACGGCAGCATGGCCATCCTCCCAGGGTATGATGTCTCTCTCTGTCTTTCTGGTGAGTGCACACACCCTATAGTAAAAATCTCTCGTAAGGAAAAAAGAAATTTGGGGACGAGAAGTTAGTGTAATGGCTATGTTGCTGGACTCCCATGTACTCGACAGCAGTTCAAGTCCCGGACCCAGCATCTTAAACTCATGCCGGGCGCGTGTGCGTGCGTGCCCAAAATCCCAAGAGGAGAAGGGATAGCAGCATGGCCATCCCGTCAGGGGGTGATTTCTCGCTTTCTGTCTCTCTGTCTCTCTCTGTCTCTCTGGCGAGTGCATGAGCCCTACAGCAAAAACCTCTCCAGAAAAAGAAAAGAAAAAAAAAAAAAAGAAATGTGAATATAATTATTAGATAGTAGATTTTTCTCTATTTTTATTACAATTATAAATTACATATAAAACGTATCCATGTTAGATTAGATAACAGTTTTAGTGTATATTATTTTATATTACTTTTGCATATTAACAAGTAGTTTTTGGAGTATACCATGTTTATTATTTGTTTATGTGTATTCTGTCCTTGTTTATGTCACATTTGTCAGCTTATTTCATGGAAGTCATAGGTAGCCATGTTCAATCTACCAAGCACTAGTAACAGTGAACAAAGCCAGTGAGCTAATACCTTCTTTTAGGTCCCAAGATGAAGTGTTAGGAATTTTTGTAAAAATCCCAAACAAGGTCAAGAGAGAATGAAGCAAGACTGTAATAGTCACATAACAGCCACAGGCAATGAACAGCCATAGAACCAAGCAACTACCTAACACATCATGGGTGAAAAGCAAATATCTCTTGAATGAATGAAAAATAAGATGTCCTCAAAGCTGCAAAAGGTGCTAAGGCTGCCAAGTTGATATAATGCACCAAAGTGTCTTAGAAAACAAGAAAGGGAAAGCATGCTATTGATGTTTAAAAAGAACTAACCTAGGAAGGTTGTTACGCGGCTTGTGCTCTTTGCGGTGTTCATTTCAAGGACAAAGTCAGCATGTGTGCTGTAGCCAAGGAGTTTGGCCACTTTGGCCCGCAATGGGAGTAGCTGCTGCAGAATGGCGGTGTTTTCCTATTAATAAACAATAAAAACAAAGGCTAATCATTAACTTGATTCAAGGCACTGAAAAAAAAATGAGTTATCACATGTACTTCTCGGTTTGTAAAAACCATCAATTATTATTAGACCATCTTAACTTCTGGTTCCATGTCAGTACTATAAATTTTATTTTTGATTCATGATCCAATATTATTTCTGAAATAATTTATGACTTCGTAAACCTCAGGTAATAGCTATGAGGTCTTAATAAAATTTGAGGTACTATAAATATGGAGTGAAAATATATTCTTAAGGGGGCCAGAAGGTGGCAGGGTGGTTAGGGGGTGCTGGTTTCCCACAGCTGACTGTAGTTCAAGTCCTAGAACTGGTGGCCTGCTTTCTCAGTTCACTTCTCTTCCTCTCTCTCTCTCACGCTGTTCCTCTCTGGTCAAATTAAAAAAATATAATAATAATACTAAAAATAAATAAATAAAGTTAAATAAAATAATCTTTTTTAAAAAAGAAAATATATTCTTAAAAACTACAGTGATCCCACATTTATTCTCATTGATAAAACTGTAGCAAATACTGATACATAACATAAAATGTACAGAACATTTTAACTTTGTACCCATTTTAATGGCTATCACAAAAAACAACAAAACCAGAAAACAGTGTGTTGGTAAGGATGTGGAGAAACTGGAACTCTGTACAGTGTTGATGAGAATGTGAAATGGTGCTCCTGATTACAGAAAATGGTATGATAAGGGCCAGTCCCGAGGCTTAGTGGTTAAGGGAACTTAATGCCACATGGCTGACCATGGTCTGAATCCCAGATTTGCGAGCTTGAAAAACATGTCAGACGCATGTGTGTGCAAGCTCCAAATCCTAGCTGGATGAAGGAGGAGGCATTGTGGCATTACCATGGCCCATTGGAGGGTGCTTTCTCCCTCTACTACTCTTCCTAGATCTTTCTCTATCTCCATCTGGTGAGCAGATGTGCCTTCTGGGAACTAAAAATGTTTTTTAAATGGTATGGTGATTCCTCAAAAAATTAAATATAGAGGGGCCAGCAGCTGGTGTAGTGGTTAAGGCACTGGACTCCCATATGGCCTATCACAGTTTGAGTCCTGGACCTGGAGGCTTGGGCACACATGCACTGGGCACATGTGCATGTGTGCCCCAAATCCCAGGAGAATGGAGGAGAAGGGACTGCAGTGTAGCAGGGGGAGGGGTGATAGCTCGCTTTCTGTCTCTCTGTCTCTCTGGTAATCGAACGTGCCCTAAAACAAAAATATCTTAAAAAAAAAGAACATAGAACTATGAAATGATTCAGCAATTCTACTTCTTTATATATGTCCAAAAGATATAAAACTAGTGTCTCAAAGAGATCTCTGTACACCCATGTTCACAGCAGCATGATTTACAACAGGCAAGTGATGGAAGTAATCCAAATGCCTATCTAGTAGATAATGTGGCATATACATATGACAGAAAATAATTTAGCCTTAAAAATAAAGTACTGACACATGATGGATAAACCTTTAAGATGTTATGCGAAGGGAAATAAACCACAGAAAAAGACGAATATAATATACTATTACTTATATGAAGTTCTTAGAGTAGTTGATTCACAGAAACAGAAAATGGTAGTTGCTGGGGTGGGGAGAGGGGAAATCAGGAGTTAGTGCATAATGGGTATAGAGTTTCTGTTGGAAAGATAAAAAAGCTCTGTAGATAGATGGAGCTAGTAGGCTGTATAACAAGTGAATATGTTCACAACAGCATATACTTAATGCTAGACTATGAATGTCCCTCAAAATCCATGTCTTGAAACTTAATCCCTATAGTGGGTAGTACTAAGAGGTGGGGCCTTTTGGGAAGTAATTAAGTTACAGGGTTCTGTACTCATGAATGGATTAGTACCTTATAAAAGGGCTGGAGGAAAGTAGCTGGGGCACTTTTTATCCTTCAGCCTTCTGCCATGTGAGGACAGAATATTCACCTCTTCTGCCATGGGAAGACAGTAAAAAGGCCCTTTCTAGACATCAAATGTTTTAACCGTGGACTTCCCAGCCTCCAGAACTGTGAGAAATACATTTCTATTGTTTATAAATTATTCGGTCTGAGGTACTTTGTTACAGCAGCACACAGGGACTAACACATCACAGAGCTTTATATTTTAAAATGTTTGGGGATTTCTTTTCCTAAGTAAATATTAAAAACATTTTCTATATTTTATTCATAATACAAATACAATATTTTTAATGCTATGGAGATTCAGATAATTTAAACAACCATTTGCTTGGTACTCCTGACATCAAGAGAAAAGAGTGGCATGCACTCGGGACGAGCAGATGACATAATGGTTATGTCGCTGGACTCCCACACAGTCAACTGTGGTTTGAGTCTTGGATCTTAAAAAAACTCAACACGTGTGTGTGTGTGTGTGTGTGTGTGTGTCCAAAAATCTCAAAAGGAGAACAGAGGAGAAAGGACTGCAGTGTGGCAAACCTCCATGGGGAGTGATTTCTCACTTTCTGTCTCTGTCTCTCTCTGTCTCTCTGGTGAGAGCATATACCCTATAGCAAAAATCTCTAAAAAAAAAGAAAGAAAAAAGAAAAGAGCGGCACATATAGTTCCTAAACTGCAGAGATTACTTTGAGATAGCAGACTTCCTCTTCAATCCTATTATTTCAGAGGGCCCCAAAGCAGACTCCAGTAAGTTCAAGAGGAGTTGGATGACCAACACAGAGCCAGTATCTAAGATTTGGCAAGTTTAAGAACTACAACCCAAAGTGACGTTTGGGTGTAGTTATTTTAACATGCATGTAATTGGAAACTGACAGAAAAGAAACAAAAGATTTGAGGGAATTTTATCACCAAAGATATCATAAGCCTGGACTACAAAAGCTTGTCGTTATTTGATTCATAAGTAACCTTCAGGCTTCAAACTGATACTGGCAGGAATCTATCCCAGCAGTGCCCTAAGACTAGGTCATGGAGAATAATGGACAAGCAGAAACTCTACAGGCAAATCTGAGCTATAGAGTATACCTGGTAAAGGAATTCTTGCCTGAAAAGGTACCCTAGTGAGTCCAAGGAACTTCATCAGGGCACAGAATTCTCATAATTTCTGCCAGTTTTTGAAAATTGCTATGGATTGTTCTGTTTCCCATTTTTACTGGAGTCTGCTGTGGGGCCCTCTGAAACAGTAGGATTGAGGAGGAAGTGGGCAATCTCAAAGTAATCCCTGCAGTATAGGAACTCTTCTTTTTTTTTTTTAGGGATTTTGGCTGTAGGTTGTGTCCTTTTCCAAATAGAAGTTTGTTTTTTGTTTTTTTTTAAGGATTTACTTATTTTTAATTCCATTTGTTGTTATTATTTTATAATCTGACCAAAGAGAAACAGAGAGAGAGGAAGAGAAAGTGAGAAAGCAAGCCGTCAGGTCTGGTACTAGAACCACAGTCTGCCATGTGAGAATCCAGCGCCTTTAACTCCCACGTCATCTGCCAGCCCCCTAAATAGGAGTTTTTAGTGTGCTTATTCTGTTCCTATTCCACCACTGGGTAGGCTGGGATGGGGATGGGGTTAGGGGACCAAGAAGTCTTTGTTTTTGAAGGCGTTTTGAAAAACTACAACTGGGGAGAACTGTGTATCCCAGAGATCCTGTTCTTCTAGCTCAAGGTAGTAACCAACTGGCTGGAAATTGGCAAATGGAGAATAGGTCCTATGTGTGAAAAGAAGCATGCTCATGACTACTACATAGCCAGAGACGCAGACTAAAGTGAAGCTGATTAGCTGAATCTGAGAATCTATTTCTAATTCATCTTTTTTCCCCTGTTAATAATGGAAGTCCCTAAACTGAACAAATAGCTGCCAGCCAGTCTCAGTCCACATGGCAGCTAGATAATGGCTATATGATAAAATCTGGATCAAAAGGATGTGAGTGGGGAACCAGCAGTTAGCGTAATGGCTATGTCGCTGGACTCCCATGTAGTTGACCACGGTTTGTGTCCCGGACCTGGTGGCTTAAAACTCACGCCGGGCGCGTGTGCATGCGTGCCCAAGATCCTGAGAGGAGAATGGAGGAGAAGGGATTGTGGTGTGACCATCCCCTCTGGGTGACTTCTCGCTTTCTGTCTCTATGTCTCTCTCTGTCTGTCTGGTGAGCGCACACGCCCTATAGCGAAAACCTCTCCAAAAAAAAAAAAAAGGATGTGAGTGGAATTGATACATGTCATTTTCCAGGTCTTCTTAAAGATGCTTGCTCAGTACTCTTTTTCTCCACTGGAAAATGGTCATTCTAAGGAATGACCTTGTAAGTTACTTGCTGAGGGACAGATGCGTCAACAGTCCTAGACTGCTGACTTTAGAGAGGAATACAATTTTACTTTATTTAATTCATCCTATTTTTATTTTATTTTAAAAATTTTACATGTTTAATCACTATACATCACTTTTCTTGTACACTGAATTTACCCAACACAAATACACTTCATATCAGTCCAGCTGAGGATATAAAATACATTATCATCAACAGATAATAACTCATTTTTGTGTCTCATAAATGTCTTGTCTCTCTATTTTTCTCCTTAATTTCATTCTTTACACTCTCTCCCTTCTCCCAACCTCTTTCCACACTGTCTCCAGAATCTATGACCATTTTCAATGCCTTTATGTCCTCTAATCTCTCCACCATAGAATGCAGACAGTCGGTATATATTAAGTGGAGACATTCAAGTCTCTTTCATAGCCTGGCTTGCTTCACTCAGCAGTAAATCTTCCATATTCATCTACTTTCGTCAAATGCCAGGGTCTTGTTTTTTTATGGCTGAGTAGTATTCCATAGAGTATATGTGCCACATCTTCCCAATCTATTCATCTGTTCAGGGTTGGTTCCATGTCTTAGCAATTGTAAATAATGCTGCAATAAACATAGATGTGCAAACACTTTTTTGACTGAGTGTTCTATCCTTTGGGTAGATACCCAGGAGTGGAATTGCTGGATCATGTGGTACTTTTATTTGTAGGTCACAACTCATCCCAATTTTATTAGAACAGGTTGGCCTTAGACAATACCAAGGAAAGAAAAAAAAAAAAAAAGCTATAAGTCTTGTAGGTGTGAGGAATTATTAGGAAGCACAATCCACATAAGAATATTTATTTAAAGTCTCTGAGTTAACTTCAACACCTATAAACAAAGCAAACATTCTTAAAATCTTTCATGAAAAAACAAAAGAAACATTTATAGTACCTCTTTGCACCTTGTATTAAAAGCCATTTCCATCCTCCTTCTGGTTTCAGGGACACAACATTTCTTCATGACAGGAAAATAGTGTGGATATTTTAAGGTAATTTTATACTTGTCATCATCTGTCTTTTCTAAACTGTCAATGAAATCATCAGGAAGAGTACCTGCAAAAAATCATTTTTTCATACATCAATATTTCCACTCATTATTTGTTTATTTAGCATTGGCATGGTGCCTTTAAGTTGCTCTAGGAATTTTGTGGAGTAATTGGAATTCAAAACTTCTAATGACAATCCTTACACTACTATTTGATATTGCTGGAAGTGGGGGGGTGGTGGCAGTTAGAGGCCAGGTGGCTCAGGAGACGGTAATTCAAAATATGAGTAGGCTTCAGTGCACTTGTAGAGATGGTGTTTTAATGAGGAACAGACAAAATGAAGCCAAGGAAGACCCAGAAAAGAGTAAGGAGAGACTAATTTAAATTTAAATGTAGAGACCTAACAAAGCAGAAAAAAATGTTAAGGCACTGAAGTCTGTAATACACCAGCATTAAGTTATCAAGATTATGGGGGCCCAGCAGGTGGCACAGTGATTAAAGGCGCTGGACTCCTACATGGCTGATTGCCACTGGAGTCCCAGACCTGGTGGCTTGCCTTCTCACTTGTCTCTCTCTAATCAAACTGGAAAACAGTAATAATAATACATTTAAATAAAATAATTAAAAAAAATGAAATATTATAGAAAAAATTATAAAATCTTCTCTGGACTATCTCTAGAAACAGTATACATTCTTATTAGCATAAAATCTCATGGCTGGGTGGGTTGTCTTTTTTAGAAGGAGTGATGGGTTTAGATATTGGATTTTTTTCTTAATTCTTTGAACTTTGCTTTAAGTTTTATACCAGGAGAGTGAAACAAACTGAGGTAACATTATTTGCCTAAATCGTAACTTAATCTAGGAAAATAACAAAATGTTACCAAGTTCAGGCCTGGAAAATACAAGAAAGGTATCATCTTCATTAAGGTTTTTGTTAAAGTCAATGCATAGCTCACTCATTCTTTTCTTCATGGATTTGATTTCCTAAAACAAAGATAAAAATACAAGACATTAAGAATAAAAAGAAACTTTTGTCTTTGTCACCATCGGACAAGTTAAGTTTCACTTTTATATGTCTGTCAGGAAGTACGGACAAATAAGTTTCACTTTTATATGTCTGTCAGGAAGTACTTTCTTTTTTTTAATTGAATTTAATTTAAATTTCTTTTATACATTCAGTCACGTATGTCGATAAGCTTGTAAACTGAATGTTCCAACATGAACACATTTCTCACCAGTCCAGTTGGGGATTACTGTACATGTTATCGTCAACAGATAGTAACCCATAAATGTCTTACCTCTCTATTTTTCTCCTTAATGTCTTTCCTCAGACTCTCTTTCTTCTTCCACCCTCTTCCCACATTGTATCTGGTATCTATAGCCATGTCTATGTTTCTATACCCTCTAGTCATTCAGTTTCGGCCATAGAGTGCGGACAGTTGGTATATATTAAGTGGAGACATACAATGTCTCTCCTTCATAGCCTGGCTTGTTTCACTCAGCAGTAAATCTTCCATATTCATCCACTTTCTGTCAAAAGTCAAGGTCTTATTGCTTTTGATGGCTGAGTAGTATTCCATAGAGTATATGTGCCACATTTTTTCAATCCATTCTTCTGTTTGTGGACATATGGGCTGGTTCTATGCCATAGCAATTGTGGAGGAAGTAATTTCTTAAAGATGTACTTGATTTATTATATACACACACCCTTCAGCAGTTTTTCATGTCATGCCCATGTAGCACTCACAGAAAAGCAAGCCTGGTGATATGTTAGAAATTAGTTGTACACTAAAAACAGCTTCAGGAAGCATGGTAAACGCAGTATCTGGCACACAGTATATACACGATAAATACTTGCTGAGTGAATGAACATGTCTAGAAGCCCATTACTGATTAGTATATTTCTAATATTTTCTAATCAAATTTTTAATGTAGTAGTTAGGATCTAGTGCTGACGTTAACCAAGAGATAAGAACTGCCTATTCTACGTTTGCCTTGAAATAAATGGTGATGTGTTAGTTTTACATAGCTTTTGCAAACAAAGAAGATTTATGGATGCCAGCATTTACATAAAAAGTATTAAAAGAGGGAACCAGCAGTTAGCGTAATGGCTATGTCGCTGGACTCCCACGTAGTCAACCGCGGTTCGCGTCCTGGACCCGGTGGCTTAAAACTCACGCCAGGCGCGTGTGCGTGCGTGCCCAAGATCCCGAGAGGAGAATGGAGGAGAAGGGATTGCGGCGTGACCATCCCCCCTGGGGGGTGATTTCTCGTTTTCTGTCTCTATGTCTCTGTCTGTCTGGCGAGCGCACACGTCCTATAGCAAATATCTCTCCAAAAAAAAGAAAAGTATTAAAAGAAAGATCAGAGGAAGCAGTAAGAAGTATACCACAAGAAAAAACATAAAATAATTTTATTAATCTATCTCGTTCTTCTGAAAATGCAAGACAATGAAATTTACTTAAACCACTGGTACTCAAAGTATGGCTTTAACCAGAAGCATCAGCATCAATTGGGAACTTATTACAAATGCAAATTCTTGATGGGGGACAGGCAGTGGCACAGTAGTAATGTAATAGGAACAACATGGGGAAGGTCCTGGGTTCACATCCTAGAACTTCCCTGAGCACACGTGTAACCATGAAACAGGCTGGCTGAGACTGGGGCGGATTACAGTGTGAAGACCGTGTTGGGTGCCTGCCTCTCTCTCTCATAGAAGAAATAGATAAATAAACTTTGTAAACAATGCAAATTCTTTTTTTTTTTTTTTGGAGAGGTTTTTGCTATAGGGTGTGTGTGCTCACCAGTAAGACAGAGAGAGACATAGAGACAGAAAGTGAGAAATCACCCCCCAGGGGGGATGGTCACGCCACAATCCCTTCTCCTCCATTCTCCTCTTGGGATCTTGGGAATGCATGTACACGTGCCCGGCGTGAGTTTTAAGCCACTGGGTCCAGGATGTGAAGCCAGGTCGACTATGTGGGAGTCCAGCGACATAGCCATTACGCTAACTGCTGGTTCCCGACAATGCAAATTCTTGAGACTCCCCCATAAGACCACACCCTCCTCCCGAACCTACTGCCAGGCAAACTCTCCCGAGCCCTATAATCAGAATTTTAAAAACCCTCTAGGAACTTCTGATGCATCCTAAATATGAGACTAAATACTTAGTATATACTGTTCAGTGTTGTTTTCTGACATTTTGACTGTGTCCCCATTCCCCCTTCCACTTCTTCCTCACTTAAGAGCAGCCATGTGGTTCAGATGGAACCTGATCCTATCTGAAGCTCTAGGGGTGACCTCTACACCAGAAAGGTAATCATCTCCACTGATGGAGAGACTGGGTCAGATAATCTTGGCCTGACAGTCCCCTAACTAAAGGATTAGGCATGGGATCCACTCTGAATCATTAAGATTTAGGGGAGGTTTGATGGGGGCTTCTCAAGGTCCCTCTATATGGTAGAAGATGTGGGGGGTTAGATTTATAACCATTTTCGTAATGTATGGAAACCAACTTTTGGATAATACTAACACTGAAGAATACAGAATATTAGAAACAGAAAAGTCAAGTAGCCAAAGACACCACAATACCTCTAGGTCAAAATCTTCTGTTAAGTCTTTCTACCCATAGACCTAATAGTTATACAAGGAAATGCATCTCTTGTACAGTTTAAATGGGATTTTGTTAGCTGCAACCAAACCATTTGTAAAAGAATTATTTAATCTTATTTATGTATTTATTAATTATTATTATTAATTTGCTATAGGACATGTGTGCTCACTAGAGAGAGACAGAGAGAGGGGAAAGTGAGAAGCAAGCTGCCAGGTCTGGGACTCAAATTGCAGTCAGTCACGTGGGAGGGCAGCACCTTAACCACCACGCCATCTGCTGGCCCTGAACCATCTTAACTAATACAGTGCTCATGCCCCATACAGAACTGAGGACTGACCAGAAAGGCAAAGAATCAGATAGGCAAGATTAGTTACATTTGCCTTTAATTAGGATGAAGAGGACACAAGTGATCAAAGGTGAGGGAAAGGTACCAATATCTCAGTGGTGCCTTCGGTTACACCTGCCAAGCAGATATCACTTGGTTTGGCTTTCTCTCAAGTTATTTCCAGTTCTACTGGCTAGAAGAATGACCCAGAAATAAATCATGGGTTATATTTTCTGTACAAGGACAATGAGATTAATTCTGCATGGAATTTACTTCTGAACCTGTTAGACTTGACCAGCGTTAGACAAAAGAAAGTTGGAGAGGCAGTTTTTGCAGCAGGTAATCTCTCCTCCAAAGGGGTACATATTAATGGTAGGGTATTCCATTCCAATGTGCTGGTTTTAAAACTTCCCTATCAATAAGGATTTTATTCCCAATGCTCTATCTGTATGGTAAAGGAGCAAGAATACAGATTAGCTATTAAGACCTGTAACTGGCTCTGAAAGAATTTACAATAGAGCACAGAAAATAAACCCACATACATGAAGTCAATAACATTTGAACTGGATTAAAGAACAATGAGATTATCAGCTGTTTGTCAGTCACCATGAGGTTAACATGAGACATTGTAGAATTTAAAACCACTGAATAACAATGACATGGTAAATAAATTTGTATTATGGGGGTCACTTTATTACAACTCTTCTGTTTCTCTATTTCCTGAGGGGTTTTATTATTATTATTATTTTGATTTTGTTTTTCTTTTTTTTTCCTTCCAAATAACAAAAGAAAACATAAACTCACATTCTGTACTTGTTCTGGAAGATGGAGTCCATTCCTTTTTCCCATTTTAACTGACTTTTCCAAGTATCGTCTGGCTTCTGGCTTTATCATCCCCAGGTCACAGGTTTCCTGAAATTAAAGAGCTTGACAAACATTTCTATTGCAACAGCACATGGGTAAATGATAAACTATGAGGTCAAAGTAAATTTATTCATCATCTCTTTTGGGCTATGAAGCACATAGGTGATTATGAGGCAGGTCCTTTTGAAGACCTAATTTCTTTTATGCTCTAGTGAGCTTCTGCTCATTTAAAACAGAAAAATTAAATAAATAAAAAGCAAACCAGAATTGCCTTGCCTTGCATCACAATCAAGAGTGCCTGCACCACTTGCAAGTGTGATAATAGAAGCATTTGCATAATCTCATTCTGAACATTCTTTACGACTGAGTGGTCTTTTTCACACCACATAGTTCTTATCACAAATCATCTGCATTTAATTTTCTATCATTTGCTAACCTGGTTCTGCTCAAAAGGCAGGAATAGAAATAATTGGGTAAATTCTATGCAAATGTAGAGTGGGACCCTTTTGCCAGTACACCTAACAAAGACAGCTGGATAAAACCCAGCAGAGGCTTCCAGCACTTCGAACATGCCTCACTGTCATTTGGCAAAAGAGATCAAGGGGCGACGGCAAGCTGCACACGAACAAGTATCTGGGGAAAATGAGTCAGCACTGCACAGGGAGGGGGAAAGCTGGACAGTCGATCTGAATCTGCACGCAGCAGCACACTCACTCACTGGAAAGAACAGAGGGCCTGGAGAAGGGAAAATTCTCCCAGCCAGCAGCAAGGTAATAAAAACAGCAGATGTTTCTCCAAAATAGGTGGCAGAATACACATGGCACATCTGGGTGGCCAGTCACTTAGGGGCCCCTAGGAAGAAATGAGCTCCTGACAAATGCAGCAGGTATACTGGATTCAGTTTGGTTGAGAGTTAGTGAGGGACTTCTGTCTCTAGAGCCTTCTAGACCTACCATGAGTTGGACACTCTACATGGAAGACCCGGGTTGTCTTTCTCTGAACATCCCTTCTCTCCGAATAATTAGATCTCTTAAAGGACTACATTTAGCTTTAGAGATTGCATTTGAGGTTGTTGGTGCTAAGGGCATGCTGCAGCAATTCTGTACTTTAATAAAAAAACATTTTATTGTAGCAGGTAAACAGAGAGCACTATTTTAACCAGAAGGGAGGGGTTATCATTTAATACAGCAAACTATGTCCCACTTTGTCGCTACCTATATATAATTGTGTGACACAGCACTAACGCACTTATTGTGCATGCATTACTCACAGTTTCCTCTGAATTTAATCTCAGTGGAGACAGAGAACAGTTAGATGTTTTCTTCCCTTTTGTGTCCCGAGAGAATGTGAGCATGGCGGCAAGGCTGGAATCAAAACCTCCCTAGCTGGTATTGGCACCTACTGGGATTCCAGCAGCAGGTGCTTGCAATGGGAAGAACCCAGAATGGCCAGGGAGATAGCTGGGTTATGGCTGGCTCCCTCAGGGGTGGTCAGCAATTCAAACTGGTGTCCATGTGGATGTGATTAACTTGGGTTGATCTCAGCTGCATTAAACAGCGCCAGGAAGTCTGTCCTGAAGAGTGAGGCATGGCAACTGGAGTCTCCAGACAGTACAATAATGCAAGTCGTAAGGCTGGGGAGAATCCAGGCAGTAGCTATGGGTAGCGGAGGTGAGGAAAACAATCCCTGGTGAGACTGGTCCAGCAATGACTGGATTAGTTGTTAAGGACCCAGGCAAACAGGTTGAGATCCAGAGCAGAGGGCCTTCCCAGCAGGGAAGTGAGCCAGCACATGGCTGGAAAGCCACCTGGACACCAGTTCCTGGGCCATAGTTAGCCCTGCGTTTATGACAAAGGCTCAGCTTGAAGCCTGACCAGCTGACATAAGCAGAAATCCTAAACCATGGCAATGCTTGAGCAAGATGGGCTCTCACACTAGGGAGGTTTGAACTTGCCATCACTGCGGCTAGAACGGCTGGAGAGTAAACTCAACATTCATGGTCTAGATTGAAATGAAAGCTTCTTAACTCTCAAAACAGATGACACAGGTATAAACAGGTAAAAGGACAGTCTAAGAAAAACCAACCACAATTTAGGGTTTTTGTCTAAAAATGACACTTAACCAAAATCTGACTAAGTTATAACCAGAAACTTCTTGCCGTCAGGCTCTGAGGTCTCCAAAAATGTCCAGAGACCTCTGGTAAGAGCAAGGCACTTGAAATATGTGCATCTTTTTTTGTTGTGGTGGTTTGTTTGAATTTTTAAGGTTTTTGCCATAGGGTGCATGTGCTCCCAGAGAGAGACAGTGAGAGGCAAAGTGAGAAATCACCTCTGGGGGGAGGGTGGGGACAGCCATGTTGCAATCCCTTCTCCTCCATTCTCCTGGGATCTTAGGCATGCGCGCACAAGCACTGGTGTGATTTCTAAGCTGCCAGGTCCGGGATTTGAACAATGGTCGTCCATGTGGGAGTCCAGCACCTAAACATCATCTGCTGACCCCAGTATGTGCATTTTAAGCATAGTCCTGTTCCAGAGCTGATAATAATATTCTTCTTTATAATCACCAGGCAAGGCCAGAATTACTGCTCCAGGATTTTCCAGGAGGGACTTGGCCAACACTTGCAGATCGTTCTGCTGTCACCTTTCGTCCTTGGAGCTGAGCTGGCTGCAGGCCTCTGTGGGTAACGGTTCTCCTCTTTAAAGCAGAGAGGGCTAAGGTTACTTAAATCATTTTAAAATGTATATAATCTGACAGAAAGGGCCATTGTTTGGATCTCTGTGGAGACAATACTTGCTTTTCCTCAACTTCCTCTCATAGCAGACCTTTTAGATAAACAT
>NW_006209026.1:122714-127270 GCF_000334495.1 Tupaia belangeri chinensis | reverse complement strand
TCTCTTTCCCTCTCACACAGGTTTACTTATGTACTCACTTCACAGGTAAGAAAATGGAGGTTGAATAATCTCCCCAAGACACAGCTATCAAGTGATAAAAATGGCAGAGAAATAAATTCCTTGAATTTTTAGTTTAGCTTTTCCCTGTGTCATGTTGCTACATTACCATCCTTAACCCACTCTCATTCTTTAATATTTCATAGTGGAGGGGCCAGCAAGTGGCATAGTGGTTGGGGCACTGGACTCCCACATAGCCGACTGTGGTTTGAGTCCAGGACCCAGTGGCTTTAAGCTCACGTGAGGCATGTGTGGGTGCATGCCCAAAATTCCAAGAGGAGAACGGACTGCATCATGGACATCCTTCCTGGGGAGTGATTTCTCACTTTCTCGCTGTTGGCGTACAAACCCTATAGCAGAAAACTTCCCACTTAAAAAAAATTCATAATGGAAAATGAGAAACTCCCTTAATTTCTCTTGTATCCTCCCCCATCCTATCCCATGATTTTGTCTTTCTCTGCACAAAACCCTCATATTTCCAGTTTCTAGAACATATAAATAAAAAGTTATTTCAGTGGGATTTCCTGTGTCATGCATATTGTGAATATAACATAGAAATTACAATGCAATTCAAAGTACTCTGAAAATTAAGAATGCATATTCCTCTGAATATCATCTTTTTAAAAAAATAATTATTGGGACCAGCAGTTAGAGTTAATGGCTATGTTGCTGGACTCCCCAGTAGTCGACCGTGGTTTGAATCCTGGACCTGGTGGCTCAAACTCACGCTGGGTGTGTGTGTGTGCGTGCCCAAGATCCTGAGAGGAGAATGGAGGAGAATGGATTGCAGTGTGGCCAATCCCCCTGGGGGGTGAATTTTCGCTTTCTGTCTCTCTGTCTTCCTGGCGAGCGCACATGCCCTATAGCAAAAACCTCCCCGCCCCCTGCAAAAAAATTATTTATTTATTTTTACTTATTTTAATTTGATCAGAGAAGAGACACAGGGAGGAGGGGAGTGAGAAAGCAAACCACCAGGTTTGGGAGTTGAACCACGGTTGACCATGTAGGTGGGAGTCTAGCACCTCAACTACCATATCACCTACTGGTCCCCTGAATATCATCTTAAAAAGAGATTCAATTAACTTTGAATTTGATAAGGAAATACAATAAGACAAGAGTATGTCACAGAAGCCTATTTCAAAACCTAAAACAGGGAAATAACTTGTGTAATTTTGTGTATCATATTTGCATTTCAGTTCCTTTTTCTTCTGTTTTTGATTTTGCTTTTTAAGCCATGACATTTATTGTTAGGGTTCTATCCTGCTACTTTGAAGAGGATACTCAGGTGGCTGCCAGCCTTCCTGGCTAGAGGGACACAGAGAGGCCCACATGCTGACTCCTAATCGAATGTGCCTTCTCAAGGCCCACTGCTGTCCTGTGAGCCGAGTGTGAGGACTCAGAAGGAGCACTGCAGAAAGACACATTGACAGAGTTCTTAGCTATGCCAGGCACTAGGGAAGCAAAGAGGACTTCCCTGGAGGAGCATAAAGTCTTAATGAAGAAAAACAATGCTATCTTAAGAGGGAATGTCAATCATGTAGTACGTGAAAAAAGAGGTAAGAACACAGACCAAAGAGACATAAAAGAAGGATGCCTGAAAAATGAGGGTACTTGTTGCTTTCGATCTGGATCCTTAGGTTTTATTATTACTGTTTTGAGTTTTTGCCACAGGGCATGTGCGCTTGCCAGAGACAGACAGAGAGACACACAGAAAGTGAAAAATCACCCTCCAGGGAGGATGGCCACGCTGCAGTCTCTTCTCCTTCACTGTCCTCTCAGGACTCTGGGCACACAAACACATGCTCCTGATATAATTTTTAAAACACCAGGACTGGGATTTGAACTGTGGTTAGCCATGTGGGAGTCCAGTGCCTAAACTACCACACATGTGCTGGCCCAAATCCATAGGGTTTTAAGAGCTAAATGAAGTTACAAATTTCCATAGCACTGATTATGACCAATGACTTACACATTTCAAAACCAAGAAGGCATAGTAAAAAAAAAAAAAAAAAAAAGGGAATTAAATTGTAAATGAATGTTGGACATAGTTGTTTATGTAATTATCATAGTTTTAAGGCACTGGTTTCTGCATTTGAATTTGGCACCGAGTCTCCATGACTGATCAAGTAGGAGAGATTACATAATACTTAAAAGCATCTAGATTGGGACCAACAGGTGGTGTAGTGGTTGTGGTGCTGGACTCGACATGGCCAACAGCAGTTCGAGCCCTGGACTCAGATGCTTGGAAATCACACTAGGCACGTGTGTGTGCATGCCCAAAATCTCGAGAGAACAGAGGAGGAAGGATTATGATGTGACCATCACCCTTGGGCAGTGATTTCTCACTTTCCCTCTCTCTGCCTCTCTGTTTTTCTGGTAAGTGTAGTGCCCTATATTAAAAATCTCTCTTACAAAGAAAAGAAAAAGCGTCTATACTTAATCCCATGACATCTTTATTTGCACTGTAACATTAAAATGTTTCCATTTAAGGGGCTGGCAGGTGGTATGGTGGTTAAGGTGCTATACTCCCACCTGGCCAACTACAGTTCGAGTCCTGGACCTTGTGGCTTGCTTTCTCACTTTCCTTCTCTCTTTATCTGTTTCTCTCTCTCTGGGAAAATTGAAAAAAAAAGAAAAGATTAATAAAGAAAATAATTCTTTAAAAAAAAACCAAAAACCTTTTCTATTTAAATCATAATTGGCAGAACTAGCAGATGGCGTAATCGTTATGTCACTGGACTCTCACATTTGTCAGCCATGGTTTAAGTCCTGGACTCAGAGGCTTGAAACTCATGCTGGTCTGTGTGCGTGCCCAAAATCCAGAGAGGAGAATGGAGGAAAAGGGACTGCAGCATGATCATCCCCTTGGTGGGTGATTTCTTGCTTTCTGTCTCTCTGTCCCTGTCTCTCTGGCGAGTGCATGTACCCTATAGCAAAAATCTTTCTTTCTAAATAAATAAATAAATAAATAAATAAATCGCTAATTGGCTAAGATGAATTGGCAAGACCTAAGCCTCAAACTCTGGGGAAAAAAAAATAAACAACATTACAATGGATCACTGTATTTCTCAAATTTAGCTGGCATAACTCAGCCTCTATTTCACTAAAGAATTCCTTCTTGCACATTTATCACTTAGCAAGCCACTGGAATAAGATATGCCTGGACTGCTGTAACACCAAGACACTGTACATTTTCCTCACCAACAGGGCTGGAAAGACAGAAAGATTCTCTGATATTTTCCAGCTTTTTAGCCAACAATTGAGAAGATTATGTCAGGACTGCTAAGGACTGGGAAATATCAAGACTGATGGCCAGAGTTGCTGGCTTTTCTCGCTTGGCCATTTTTTTGCGAAAGGGATGAGGAAATCCTTGTTTTCCTTGCCTTTTCTTTCAGTAGAATCAAGGATACATTAAATATGTTCAATTTTTTATGTACTATTTGATATCTACAAATAACTATGTAAGTTATGACAACAAATTAAATCCACCCTTTAATTTACAAACTAACACAGTAACACTGTCACATTTATCTATGTAACAGGTAACTTATGTAGAAGGTAGCTATTCTCTTGAATTTTGTCATAAACTTTTTTTTGAGGGATTTTTGCTATAAGGTGTGTGCACTTGCTAGAGAGACAGACTGAAAACAAGAAATCACACCCTAGGGAGATGGCCACACCTCAATCCCTTCTCCCACGATTTTGGGCATGCAGGCATGTGCGCCCAGTGAGAGTTTTAAGCTGCCAGGTCTGGGACTCGAACCGTAGTTACCCACATAGGAGTCCAGTACCTTAACCACTATGCCACCTGCTGGTTCCATGATAAACATCTTGTTCTACCATTACTATATATGTTATGTTTTGGTTTTATTTCCTTTTGAACTTTATAGAATGATATAATGTTGTATGCAGCATTGTTTCTTTTTTTCCCTTTATTTGTTGCTAAGATTCAGCCATTTGTTCCATGTTGTTATAGTTTATTTCAATGCTATAAAGTATTGTAGCTGGGACTGTTGTGTGGTGAAGGTGGCTGATTCCACATAGCTGTGTGGTTAAGTCCTGGACCTGCAGGCTTGAGAAACACGGGTACGTGCGTGTGCCCCAAATCCTGAAAGGATGGAGAGACTGAGGAGGAGGGATTGCATTGTGACGATTCCCGATACGGGGTGTGGAGTGCTTTCTCACCTTTTTGTCTCTCTCTCAGTCTTATTCCAAAGAATGCACACACCCTCTGGAAAAAAATTAAAAAGAAAAAAAAACCCCTATTGTATAAATGTACCATAGTTTATTGATATATTTTCTTGCAGATAGGTATTTGGATTGTTTCAATAGTTTGCTATCATAATGTTACTTTGAATATTTGTTCAATTTTACCTGTGCACAAATGCAAAATGTATCTCTAAGTAAATACAGGGGGTGAAGAGAATATACTAGGTATACAGAATTTAAGATCTAACTTTATAACAATAAAATTTTCTCTGAATTATTTTTAATCAATG
>NW_006209026.1:118334-121967 GCF_000334495.1 Tupaia belangeri chinensis | reverse complement strand
ACTCTTTCTAGTAGTGCATGAGGATCCCCATTTATCCACACTCGCAAAGACACTTGATACTGTGAGACTTAATTTTTGCAAATCTCATCAGTAAAAATGGTAACTTACTGTAGTCTTCCTTTGCATTTCCCTGATTATGAATGATGCTGAACAACTTTTATTGTTCAATTGCTATTTATGCTTCTTCTGAAATGTCTGTTCATGTGTCTGCCCATTCTTCCACTGGGCTGAGGTTGTGTTATTGATTGTAGCAGTTCTTTAGCTATTCTAGAATGCTTTGCTAGTTTAATGTTTTGCAGATTTCTTGCCTTGGTATTTGGCTTGTTTTTTCACTTTCTGTTTAAGTAGAAGTTCTTTATTTTAATGTAGTCAAGGTCATCACCTTATATTGGTTGGAAAAATCATGATGCATTTTTCTGGTTTTCTATGCAAAAATGCATCATGACTTTTCTGACGACCCAACAGTTCATAGTTAGCACTTTTTATGTCATATTTAAGAAATACAGCCCAGGCTCAACCGTAGTCACACAGAACTGCAATGCTCTGTAATGCTGGAAGCGCTATGGGAGATTAGGGTTCAATTTCCAGTTTGCTCCATACATCCATGCCTGTCCCCAGGTCTGTGATCCTGATGAAAGGCTAGGGGATGGACGGTCATGGCTGGAGAGCCTATTGATGGTGCCTGTTTCTCTCTTGTTCTCTTGTGGGTAGAAGGAAGGAAGGTAGTTTAAAAAAAAAAAAAAAGAAAGAAAAGAAAGACGTACATCCCTGCCAAATGTCATAAAAATAGTGTCCTATTTAGACTTACAGAAGCTTTAAACTTTAGCCTTTTAATTTAGGACATCTTAGTCATTTGGAATTGTTTTTCCATTTGATTGTGAGGAAGAGATATAGTTTTATTTTTTTTCCCCCACGGATAACTCATGTTCCAGCACCAATTACTGAAGGGCTATTTTTGGGACCTCCCATTAACTTGCTTCTCCCTTTAGTTGCATGAACATTTACTAAATGCTTACTCTGTACCAGGCGCTCTGCCAGAGGTGTAAAATAGAATCAAACATGATACCTCCCCCCCTTGAGGGGTTTAACATTAAGTCTACAATGGTTTCTGGCAAGCATTTACCAACCAGTTCTGCAGCTACAGTGTTTCCACTTATAAAAAGGACTACCTCCCAAGACTGGTATAAAGGTTAAGTTAGGTAGCTCTATTTCCTAATATGGCATACACTGGGAGGGAGGGAGGAAGACACAGCCCACCGGTTAGTCTCATGCTCTACTACACGGTCTTCCATCTAGCTAGTCAACATATTACATCCTTTAGAGGTTTCAAAACATAACTATGCCCCAGACTGAGATGCCTGTCTAAGCTGTGGTGTCCACTGACTCTGGGCAGCGCAGTGACTGGTCAGCCTACAGGGCTGTCTGAGCGTGCCTGCCCAGTCCTGTGCATTGAAAACTGACCAGATCGTCTTTGCCCTCACCATCTCTTGTTCTTGCTGCAGTCACTTACGGTAATGATCTCTTTTAACTCCTCAACCTAGCTGGCCATTGTTCACCCAGATTTAGGGAGCGTGGGTCAAACACATTCCCAATCTAGGTACCCCTTTGAAATCCTGTTGAAAGTCTTTCTTTGAGGTGGAGTGACTTTTGCAGTAGAGGGATGGAACTGTGAGTGCCTTGGGGTCTCCCTCCACCCAGCCCTTTCTGGCAGGTGAATGTTACCCTGCAGTCAGTCCCTACGCATCATTCCACTGCAGTGGTCATGTTTGTCATTCCATCTCACCAATCCTACTCTCACAAATGCTAAGCAGCCTGTGTGTGGCTTGCTGAAACACTCCTCTTGGAGCCCTGAGTCTCCTTTAAAAAAGCCCTTCCACCCTGAAATTCCCTCACTGTGAAGAAGTCCAAATTAACCCAATAAAGTGACTGTAGGCAGGTGCCCAGTGTTACGGGCTGAATTGTGTCCTGTCAAAGTTCACTTGTTGAAGCCCTAATGGTCACTATGACTGTACTTAAAGATAGGCTTTTAAGAGATAATTAGGGTTAAGTGAGGTCAGGGCTGGGTTCTGAGGAAAGGCCAGAGGGACAGACAGCTCAAAGGCACCATCTACAAGTCAGGAAAGAGCCCTTATGAGACCCTGGCCATACTGGCACTCTGACATCAGACTTCCAGCCTCCAGAACGGTGGAAAAATACATTTCTGTTGCTTCCGCCACCAATCCATGGTGTTTTATTATGCAGCCCCGACTGTCTAAGACACTCTGAGACTACGTGAAGAGAGAGATGCCTGGCGAGCTCCTGCATGCTTCCTCCCTGGCTACACCTGCAAGACCCTGAGCCAGAACTTCCCCACTGCTTCCTGCCTAGATTCCTGAGACGCTGAGAGAGAGAAGATGATGGCTGCTGTTTCTAGCACTGCGTTTCCAGGTTATATTTAATGCATCAATAAATAACTGGAATCCTTATTGAGCATAGATTTGTATAAAGGACTAAGAAAACAAAAGTAATATCACATTTCTGTTTATTAATTCAACTGGAAAGTGACATGAGAGCTAAACTTAAATTTTATATCAAAATGGAATAAGGTTATATTTGACTACTGTCTACACAGGTATTTCGAGGACTCTGTAATTCAGAGCGCTCTCATTTAGTAGAGTATGCCTGACATTGCTGACTCCATATTCATTTAAGGCCCTATGTATCCCGCTTAATGAAGGCTCTAGGTATTACATCATGGCTGTCCTATTTCACTTACAGTATTAGAGAAAACAGTAAACAGAATATTTGGATTATATCTGATTTTGTCATTTAGATATGAACAGAATAAGAGCTACCATTTACTAATGTGTCCAATTATAGCAGAAAACTGATAGTGATAATTCTAGATTTAAAAATATATATATATTGCCTAACTATAACTATTTTTTAAAATTTATTTATTTTTTTATATTTTTATTATCATCATAATCTTTTTTATATTACATTGGATTACATATAACTTTACAGTGCATTACATTGCCTTTTCAAAAGGGAATGCCATGCATGCCAGTCAATACAGAGTACTGACTCTCAATGGTGGGTCTCTATGGACATTTCTCAAGAGACCTTTCAGTTGTGGGTGCTTCTGGGGTGAGCCTATTGTCACTGCTTTGTCCTCAGAGATACAGAGTTTTGAACTGTGTACAAAATCAGGTGTGATATGTTCATTGGAGGCTTAATTCTGGCTTAGAGTTCAGTGTGTACTAAAGAGCGTGGCTCTCAATAGTGGGTCTCTATGAACATTTGATTTCCTATCTCACCCTCTGCCATCTCCCACCCTCCTCCCACACTGTGTCTGGTATCTATTGTTGCTTTCTATGCCTCCCCCATTTTATTGTTTCACTAAATATCTTAATAAATCTAAATATTTTCAATAGCAAGCATAGCTGATATATACATATCCATGAACACAAGTCTGACTTTAGACATAAACCTCAGTGAAGAGAATGAACATACTATAAAGTAGCACCTAGATAGGGCTATATAGCTTACTGCAGTCATCAAATAGGTGTTTTTAATGCTTTTTTTTCTTCTGAAAAATTTTTTTATTAATTTACATTCATTCCCTGAGCATCATCACAACATACTAAATGT
>NW_006209026.1:109623-117325 GCF_000334495.1 Tupaia belangeri chinensis | reverse complement strand
TGGTGGATTTTTCTAGGCCAGCAATTTTCTCTTCTACATCTGAGATTCTATTTTCTGTATGATCTAGTCTGCTTTTAATACTTTCAAGGGAGATTTTGACTTCTTGTATTATAGCCTTCATCTCTAACAGTTCCATCTGATTCTTATGTAAAGTGTGAAATTCCTCTTTTAGATGTTGCATGAATTTCCTCACCTCCTGGAACTCTTCAGCTCCTTCCTCCTTGCTCTTCAGCAGTTCCTTGTCTCTCTTCTCTTCCATCTCTGTAAGCTTTGCCATTATGAATGTTCTGAATTCTTTATCAGACATTTCCATGATTTCCATTGAACTGTGTGTGGATGAAGAGGAGTTATCCTTTTCCCTTGGAGGAGAGGTATTTTCCTGCTTCCCCATATTTCTTGTGGTCCTGCAGTGATTTCTACTCACCTGGTGGATGGTCAATTTCTGCCCAAACTTGGAAGTTCAATCACGCGAGTTTTGTATGCCAGAGGCCAAATTATCGGTGGGACCTCTTCATTTCTCCGTTTCGCCCAAAATGTCTAGATCGCAGGAGCCATGGAGCTGTCTCTTGCAGAAACTCTGTCTCTCTCTTTCTAGTGACCGCATGTGCCGTAGAACAAAAACCTTTCTTTCCACAGTGAGCACAGTATTAAAAACTGGGGCATACACCGACATCACTCCATGTAGCAAAACTCTGTGGGTTGGTGGGAGTTTCCCACCTTCTCTGCTCTCTCGCTGGTGCCCAGCAGCTGGAGCAGTAATCACAGAAAGGTCTGGAGAGGCGGTAGCAGGGATGAGGGCAGCAGCTGCTGCAGCCACCGCTGGCCCAGGGGGCAAAATAAAACTTTCAAACTAAAACTTTAAGGAAGCCAATAAGTCCCAAAGTAGACTGGTTCTTTGTGTAAATACGAGATTCCAGTGTACCTGAGTCAGTGGGTTTGTGAAACTGACAAGAGCAAATGCCAATCAAATAAATAGTCTGTATTTAGATAACCCAGGTAATAGTTCAGTGGGAAGTTCTTCTAGTAATTAAGTTCAATTCTCCCTTGAACAGGGAAAGCAACAATTTGGCTGTGATTTTTTTTTTTAAGGAAAATCTGCAAACCGCCCAGCAAGAAACACCTTCGCCGGACAAAACAGAGAGTCAAGGAGACTGAACATTCCCGCGGTCCCCACTAAAACTATTCAACAATGAAAGTGATGAAGCAACAAAATAATTATTTTTTATTACTGTGAGGTAACTTTGGAAAACACTGTAAAAACCCCAAAAAATGTTAACAAAATAATCCACATTTATGAGAATAATTATTCTTTTGGAAAGAAGAAAGACTATAAAATCATATCTAAAACTACCTAAAATTTTTACAATAAAGTAAAATAAAAACTATACATGGTGAAGGCACAGGACTGCCCCATGGCCAGGTCCAGGACTCAGATCACAGCCAATCATGTGGGAGTCTAGCATCTTAAACACCACACCCCCTGCTGGCCCCTCCATTTACTTCTAATTGGCATGTCATGTAAACCTTCGTGATATTCTGAAAATTTAAAGAGGATTTTACATTGAATCATCCAGTTCATCATGCCTTAGATTTACAGGTATGCACACTTCTATACTTAGTCTTTTATTTTTTTTCTTTTGAGAGGTTTTTGCTATAGGGCACGTGCGCTCGCCAGACAGAGAGAGACAGAGAGACAGAAAGAGAGAAATCACCCCCCAGGGGGGATGGCCATGCCACAATCCCTTCTCCTCCATTCTCCTCTCAGGATCTTGGGCACACACACAAACATGCCTGGTGTGAGTTTTAAGCCACCGGGTCCAGGATGCGAACCCCGGTCGACTACATGGGAGTCCAGAGACATAGCCATTACGCTAACTGCTGGTCCCTATACTTAGTCTTTAATCTTAAATAAATGGAATTAGCAACTCAGCATAAACCTCAATAGCGTAGTATAACATTACACAGTTTATGTGATGCATATTATTATAATCATTGGAAACAAAACCTAGGAAAAGCAAATACTTTTTATTACTGTTCAAGGAATGTTACTTCTCATTATTTCCTTAAAAAGGAATTTATAAAACCATTTACCTGTAGATGGACAATCCTTTGAAATATATCTTCTCTCATGCTCATCTCAATATCAAAACGAGAAAGTCTTTTGTCTGCTTCTGTGCTTGCTGCCCGTACGTCTTTGTCAGAGGATACGTGCTGAGGAAAGTCTAGCATGGTTCTTTCCACTGTTGATAGGGAAATAACATCATGAGTCCCACAAGATTTGTCAAATCAGTATTCAGCCAAATACCTCCTACCTAGTGAATGACTACACAGATATAATATTTTTATTTTATACTTTCTATCAAGAATGAGCATCCAGTGCAGAACTTGGCAGTTCCAGCTAGCATCATTATGAACAAAAAGGATATGCACTGGGACCAGCAGTTGGCATAATGGCTATGTTGTTGGACTCCCATGTAGTCAACCGCGGTTTAAGTCCCAAACCTGGTGGCTTAAACTCACGGCGGGTGCCTGTGCATACGTGCCCAAGATCCTGAGAGGAGAATGGAGGAGAAGGGATTGTGGTGTGGCCATCTCCCTAGGGGGATTTCTTGCATTCTGTCTCTCTGTTTCTCTCTGGCTTTCTGAAGAGTGCACACGCCCTATAGCAAGAACCTCTCAAAACGCCCTAAAGAAAAAACCCATAAAAAAAAAAAAAAAAAAAAAAAAAAAAGAAAGAAAGAAAGAAAGATGTGCACTGAGTACTTCTCAAATTAAATTTAGGGGATGTTATCAATTGAAAATGAAGATAGATAAACACATAGTTCCTACACTGAGGCATCACATGATTTGGGCTGGGGTAGGAGTAAGGGTGCATAAAAAGACAGAGAACGGTACAGGATAATGTGTGCTAGTTGTCAAATAAACAGGATACTAACTTGGGGCAGTAACTACCAAGGGCCAGGGCACTAGAAGATCCTGGGTTTTGGAGAAACTTGGACCTTAGAGGAGAAAGGGCACAGTAAGTGAGTTTTAAGCCACCGGGTGGGGTTGGAAAAGGAGAGACTACAGGCATGAGAACTCACCGCGTCAAAGGATGTTGAAGAAATAAGCAGACCACCTCAGTGGGATGGGGCTTGTTTATAATAGAACATCTTAATCTTGTTTTTCCTTATATACTTCTCAGATAATCTAACCCTACCCCAAATACATTCCTGCATATTAACACAGATAGGTCTATGCAATTTCCCAGAAATCTTAGTGGACATACCTAGTAATCAGCTAGATATTGGGGATATTCCTGTTAAACAATGATGGTAATTTGCTCTGCTCTAATCTTCACATATTAAAGTTCTTCCCTGACTTTTTTCTACATTTGTATTTTGATCTCAATTTAGCAAAATCCTTTGGTGTCAGTGAAATGATCAAACTACAGAGTGAAATTGAGTATGGCTTATAGTGATGGTTGTAGCTATGCTGTTTTAATTTTTAATATCGTTGGTATTTTAAATATATTATATAATAGGTAAAATTTACATATGCACTATATGGTAGACAAAAGAGGTACCCTGCACATGCCAAGGGACAAGCTGTCTTACTAACATCATTCCTCTTAAAACACTGTTAGAAATGAAGTTGTTAAAATCTGCTACAGGCCTGGCCTTGTAGTATGGCAGTTAAGTGCTGTGCACGGGGAGCTGGATCTCACACACCTGACCATGGCATGATCTGGGCCTTAGTGGCTTGAAAAAGAAGCATGCCAGTCATATGTGCATGTGTGTCCAAGGTTCTCATGGGATAGGGAGGTTGAGGAGGGTGTATTATAGTGTAGTTATGCCCTTTTGGGGAATACTTTCTCTTTCTCTCTCTCTCTGGCAAGCACCAGTGTTCACAGGCAAAAAACCCAAACCAAACCAAACCAAACCAAACCAAACCAAACCAAACCAAACCAAACCAAAACAAAAGCCTGCCATGAAAATCAGAATAATTCATGATGTATATTTCAAAGTCACATTATATAATTACATTTTTAGGATTTGTTTTAATATATAATTTATGCCTGTTCATTAAGAAAGAATTGAACAGAAAATCTTAGAAATTTAATGCATTCAGTATTTATGTGATATAGTTGCAATTTGTTCATTTTTAAAAATTAGCTTAAAAAGATATGAAGAAGGCATCAAAACTGCTCAAGAACGCAAATGAACAACATAAAACACAGAAGCCTAAAACTGGAAACATACTTTCCAACAAATAATGCTGAAAGTCATTTCCTTCCTTACTTTGCTGCCAAGTTCTAGAACCAGATTACGTTCTCAGTGCCACCCTGTAACGAGTGCTGATACTGTTCGTGAAACAGGACAAAGAAAGTCTTCACCATTATTGCAGGAGGCGTGATCAACTCTCAGAACTTGCACAGATAAGAGAAAGTTAGCTTTCACAAGATCTATTTCCAAACCCCCAACTTTTCTGGATTAACCCTCAAAGATACATTAATAGAAGAGCAAGAACGAATATCACAAACCTGAATATATGTTTAAAAGATCTAGTATTGGGAAAATAACAGAAGTGAAAATAATTCTTTTTTTAAAAGATGATTCCTTTCCTCCATGAGAAAGAGAAAGAGGGACGGACAGACAGTCACCTCCAATAGGGCCTGCACGTTACCATCTGCCTGCAGCCTCAGCCAGCCAGGATCACAAGTATGCTCATACTGGTGTGCACAGGAGACCTCAGGACACGAACCTGGGACCTTCTCACATGGTCCCGGCATTTCAGAACATTGCATTGCTGCTGTGTCACTACAGCTGGCCCCCTCCTTTTTTTTTTTTTCTTAAAGAAAAAGAAAAACTTTGTTTACCCTGAAATATTTCAGACACAATTTGCTTTTTTAAAAAATAATTACTTTTTAAATTTAATTTAATTTATTTATTCATTTATTCTTAATTTGAGCAGAGAAAGACACAGAGAGAGATAAAGAGAGAGAAGGAAACTGAGAAAGCAAGCCATCAGGTCCGGAACCCGCACCGTGGTCGGCCATGTGGGAATGTCTAGCACCTTAGCCACCATACCACTTGCTGGTCCCCAGACACAATTAGCTTTTAAAGTTAACAACTGTGGTGGGTATTGTTTGTTTGGTATTAGTTTTGTTGTTTTCCAGAGAGGGCACTTCACTGTGACCTTCCTGTCCAAGTCTCCCAGGTAGTTAGGACTGCAAATTCACGTCACCATACCCAGCTCAAAAAAAATTATTTTTTTAATTTCTAGAAGGTGCATGAAATTGCCAGAGAAAGACAGGCAGAGAGAGAAAGCACTCCCCAGTGGGGTATGACCTTGCCACAGACCTTTCTCTTCCATTACTTCATCCCATTGGATTTTGGGCACACATGTCTGGTATTTTTCTCAATCCACTGAGAGGGCTAGGCCATGGGAGATACACTCACTTAGCCATTAGCCCACAGGACTGGCCCTCTTTTTTTTTTTTTTAAAGTATACTTATTACTCCCAAGAGGGGCAGAGAGAGAGAGAAGAGAGTTTCCATGCCACAATCCACTCCAGCCTCAGCCAGTCCAGGTCATGGGAATACAGGCATGCCCAGTACATACGGGAGGCCCTGGGACACAAACTTGGGGACTTTCCCATGTGTGTCCAGTTGGGTTACCACTGTGTCACCATCTGGTCCCAAATAATTCCTTTTCTTGTCTTTTTTTTCCTTCCCTGAAGACAAAGTGTCGCAGTGTCCAGGTTAGCTTTAATCGCGGTCATCTTACCTCACCCTCTGGAGAAGCGGAGATTATAGGTACACACTACTGCACTCAGCTCTAAAAGAATTCTTTAAAAAATATCCGCCCCCAGCTGATTTTTATCTAAGTCACATACATAAAGAACTAGGCTGGCTCACTATCCTAAACATATATTACTTAAGGAGTGAGCCCCAGGGCTGAGGGCAAACTCACACAGGGTAGGACATACACATAAAGCCACCTGCTAGAAAAGCTCTGCTGAACAGGGACCAGCTCCGCTCCTTGGGCTTTGACTAACATGACCACCAGATCCTTTTATTCTGTGGTTGAAACTCGAGACTTGTAACAAGATTTAGTGGTCATAAATGAGAGTGAAGTAGTTGAGAGTAGGGACAGAACTGAAACAAATACAGAGGAAATGGGCAAATCTGGTAACTATAGAATATAGGGTAGGGAAGTATTGAGGATAAGGGATTAGCAGAGGCAAAGAGATGACTGGGAACTGTGCTCAGTGTGACATCCTTACGAATTCCAGAACACCTACAAGTGTTTACAAAATGCAGCTCTAGGGCTACCTTATGTTCTTAGGAAGCCTAGAGACAAAGCCACGCTTGTAACCATAATTATCTTGCAAAATATGTCCAACCCTTAGGGGTAATCTAAGTGAGCCGCATCCCTTTTATTTATTTATTATTTTATTTTTGGAGAGGTTTTTGCTATAGGGCGCATGTGCTCACCAGAAAGACAGAGAGAGATAGAGACAGAAAGTGAGATCTCACACCCGGGGGGGGTGGCCATGCCACAATCTCTCCTCCATTCTCTCTTGGGATCTTGGGCATACAAGCACACGCTCCTGGCATGAGTTTAAGCCACCAGGTCCAGGACTCAAACTGTGGTCGACTACATGGGAGTCCAGCGACACAGCCATTACGCCAGCTGCTCGTCTGAAGGGACATACACATAAAGGACATACACATACACTTGAAGGGTCTAATACATTATGAAAATAATACATGTTCAGTGTGCAAAATACAGAAAATAGAAAAATGCATAATGAGGACTGTTAATTATGCAAACCTACTACCTAAGAACTACCATGGATGTTAATTCTGCATGCTAACATAGAGAGTACTTTCCTGAGAAGATTAACATTTAAGCCACTGAATGTGAAGTACAGCACCCACGCATAGCATGGGAGGGCCTCCTCCAGTTAGTAGAGGGCCTGAGTAGAACAAAAAGACCCACATCTCTGAGCAAGGGAGAATGCTCGAGCAGATTCTTAGGACTTCATTTGTACCATTAGTTCTCCCGGGTCTTTAGTCTGTTGGCTCACACTATAGATTTTGGACTTGCCAGCCTTCATAATCACATGAGCCAATTCTCTACAATAAATCTCTCTCTCTCTCTCTACATGTACACATGCATGCACACACACACACATTCTGTTGGTTCTCTTTCTTTAAAGAGTCTACCTATGCAGTCAGAAAAGTCATGATGCATTTTTACACAAAAAAAAACCCCAGAAAAATACGAGGGAATAGGAGATAGCTTAACGGTTACATCACTAAGCTCCCATGTAGTCAACTGTGGTTCACGTCCTGAACCCAGAAGCTTAAAACTCATACCAGGCACCCGTATGTGCATGCCAAAGATCCTGAGAGGAGAATGGAGGCGAAGAGATTGCCCATCCCCCTTGGGGGGGATCTCTTGCTTTCTGTTTCTCTGTCTCTCTCTCTCTCTCCAGTGAGTACACGTACCCTACAGGAAAAAATCTCTTAAAAAAAAAAAAAAAAGTCTTGACTTTTTCAATGACCAAATAATATAACTTTTCTTAAAATCTGCTTATCTTTTTTCAATTTGCTTTCTGTGTCCTCTTCTACTGTTATTAAATACTGTTTCTAAATATGATTTTAATGGCTATGTATAGTATTAAAGAGGATGGCTGTAGTAATTTATTTATT
>NW_006209026.1:100398-109606 GCF_000334495.1 Tupaia belangeri chinensis | reverse complement strand
AAAGAGTACTCACCAGAGAGACAGAGAGAGACAGTGAGAGGGAAAGTGAGAAACTATCCCCAGGGATGGCCAAGCCATAATCCCTTCTCCACCATCCTCCTGGCATTTTGGCAGACATGCATATAATACCCAGGGTGATTTTCAAGCTGCTAGGTTCAGGACTCGAACTGCAGTCCAACATGTGGGAGTCCAGCACCTTAACCATCATGCTATCTGTTGGACCCAAGGATGAGTGTAGTTTATTTAGCCATTCTGTAGACCTTTAGGAGTTATTTCTAAGCCTCTTTTAGAAGAGTACCTACTGGAGTCAGTGGGTGGCATGGTGGTTAAGACACTGGACTCCCACCACATGGCTGACCACAGTTTGAGTCCTGGATCTGGCAGCTTGCTTTCTCTCTCTCTCTCTCTCTATCTCTCTCTAGCCCTTGCTCTCTGGTGAGTGCCTATGTCAAATTAAAAAAATAAATAAATAAAATAATAATGATAAATACAATTAAATAAATAATTCTTTTTGGGGGGAGATTTTTGCTGCAGGGCACATCCGCTCACTGGAGAGACAGAGACAAAAAGCGAAAATTGCGCCTCCCACCCCATAGGGGTGATGGCCAAGCCACAATCCCTTTTTCCTCCGTCCTTCTCTTGGGCATGCATGGATATGTCCCTGGCATAAGTCTGAAGCCACGGGGTCCAGGACTTGAACTGTGGTCAGCCATGTGAGAGTCCAGTAACGTAAATGCTATGCCATCTGCTGGTCCCAATAAATAATTCTTAAAAGAAAAAAATTAATAATAAGAGCACCTATTTAGGGGGCAAATAGCAGTGGTTAAGGAAGTTGTGGCCAACTACGTGGCTCAATTCCTGACTCAGAAGTTTGAAAAACATGCTGGGCAAGTGTGCATGCACATACAAAATCCCAAAAGGAGAGGGGATTGCAGTGCAGCCTTAGCCCCTGAGAGGGGCTCTCCACTTTTTCTCTCTTGCTATCTCCATGGTGAGTGCACACACCCTTTAGCAAATTTAAAAAAAGAAAAAAAATTACTTATAATTTATATATAAATTTATATATTAATATAAAAATGTACATATAAACATGAGAATTTTGTCTATATCTGATTATTTCCTTAAAAAAAATTGCTAGATATGGAGTTACTGAAGGAGGGTATAAACCTCATTTTTTTTTTTTTAGGAATCATTTTATTTAATTCTATTTATTTTTATTTTAATATGACCAGAGAGGGACAGAGAGACAAAGAGGGAAAGTGAGAAAGCAGGTCTGGGACTTGAGCCACAATCAAGCATGTGGGAGTCTAGTGCCCTTAACCACCATGCTACTATAGGCACCGTGAGGGTATGAACCTTTTAAAAGACTTGATATGTGATCAAGTTGCACTGGCACAAGTGGGAGCGTGCCACTGCATGGAGGCTAACCACGTGGAGGCCTGGGTTTGGTACCCAGTTCAACATAAACAGGATGGGTGTGGTGCTGTGGCCCAGTGATCCTGGCTAACTGAGAAGCTAGGACAGGAGGACTACAATGAGGCAGCACCATGTCAAAAATATTTCTCAGAGTCAGCAGGTAACATAGTGGTTAAGGGTTAAGGCACTTGACTCTCACATGGTCAAACAGATTTTGAGTCCCAGACCTAGTGGGACCTTGAAAATCATGCCAAGAACATGTGCATGCATACCCAAAATTCCAGAAGGAGAATAAAAGAGAAAGGATTGTGGTATTGCCACCCACCCTGATGGGTGATTTCTCATGTTGCCTCTCACTGTATCTCTCTGGTGAGTACCAGTGTCCTGTGGCAAAAATCTTAGGGGAAAAAATAGTTTTCTCTCCCTCTCTTATGTATGTACCTTCTTGCTCAAAACAAAACAAACAAACAAAAAAACAATAAAAAAACTTGATATATTGTCCAAATGCTCTCCAGAAAGCAGAGTAATGAGGGTATAGATTTTATAGCATTTTTGTCAACATAATAAAAATTTCAAATCCTAAGTAATTTAATTCTAGCAATTAATTAATTATTATGTAAAAATCAATCTCTTGTAAAAGTGGAAAATTGATTGTCAAGACGGAAAGCATAAAATGGTTTGAGAGGTCCACAAAATGCAGTATTGATGTGCGTCTGCAGCTGACCCACCTATATACTTCACTTCTACCTCTGCCAGCGTCTGCAGACAGTTCTCGTATGTCACTTCCTCAACGTCGAGCAGCCCAACCGCATCGTACACCTGCTTTGTCTGCACAATGAGCTCCTCAGTTCTTGCTTTAATTTGCTCTGGTGAGAGATCCCATCTTAAAACATTTCTGCCAGCTGCAGTGGAGGAAGACAGTGCCTGAAGAGGAGACATCACTTCTCTTCCTAATGTCATTCTGAGTAAAATCCTGGAGCCACCGATTCTGAAAAGAATCAGAACAAGAATAAAAATTAAGGACTTCTGTTGCTCTACAGTCAACAAACAAATGAGTATGAGAAAGTTAAATTTTAAATTAAAAATAATTTTTTAAAAATACTGAACAAATTCTCTCTGGTTAACACATACAAAATTAAATGCCTTGGTGTTTTCTACATTTTTAGTGAAAGTTGTATTAATTACATAACTAATGGGTTATGTAATCAAATCATATGGAAAAATAAAGTTAAGTATTAGAGACACAATAATTGTTGTTAAATTAAGCCATTTATCTTCCTTAATATTTTTTTCTCTGTTAACTTCTACCTATTATATATATGTACTCAAAACATTGTGCAGATTTAGTCAGAGAATTTAAAAATTCTTTTTATACTTGACACCAATATTTTTTAAATAAAAATTTCATGAAAATTAAGAATAACAAATTTGGGGCCAGCAGATGGCATGGTGGTTGGGGATGCTGGACTCCCACATGGCTGACCACTGTTAAGAGTCCTGGACCTGGTGGCTTGCTTTCTTGCTTTCTCTTTCTCTCTCTCCTTCTCCCTGGTCAAATTGAAATAAATAAATAATTGGATAAATAAAGTTAAACAAACAAACAAAAATGTTTAGAAAAAAAGAAGAAAAGTAAAAATAACAAATTCTGGGGGCCAGTTGATAGTGTAGCAGTTATGTCACTAGACTCCCACATGCCTGACCATGGTTCAAGTCCTGGACCTGGTGGCTTGAAACTCATGCTGGACGTGTGTTTGTGTGCAGTCAGGATCCCAGGAAGAGAATGGAATAGAAGGGACTGCGGTTTGGCCATGCCCCCATGGGGTGATTTCTCACTTTTCCTCTCACTGTCTCTGTCTCTCTGGTAAGCATACTTACCCTAAGGCAAAAACCTCTACAAACAAAACAAAACAAACAAAAAAGCAAAAAAATTCTGAATTTAAAATGTGGTAAATAAACTCTGGTACAGCTATGGTATTATATTAAAAGAAAAAAAGTTGTTGTTGAGAATAATGCCAGTCTTTTACTCCCTTAAAACATTCAACTAGAGGCCTGGTGGTGGTGCATGATAATGCAACTGGACCAAATGGGAAAGGTCCTGGGTCGTGTTGGAGCCTTCCCTGGGCATGCTGGGTAGACACCTGTATGCCCATGATCTGGGATAACCGGGACTCGGAGTGGATCATAACACAAAAGCCCTTCTGGGGGCACCTGTCTGACTCTCTCTCCCCATCATAGAAGAAATAAATGAATAAACTTTTAAAAAGTCATTCAAACTAGTAATACTAATGCCTTGTATCTATATGTATTTATGTGTATTGAAATTTTAGAGCTTATAAAAAATGTTATTTACTATTTTTAGCGAGATTTTTATTACAGGGCATGTGAGCTCATAGAGACAGAAACAGCACCTCTCTGGCGTAGTGGGGGAACGGTCATGTCACAATCCCTTCTCCTTCATTTTCCTCTCAGGGTTTTGGGCATGCGTGCACTGGCGCTTGGTGTGAATTTAAGCTGCTGGGTCCTGGACTTGAACTGCAGTTGACTACGTGTGAGTCTAGGGATGTAACCATTACGCCATCTGCTGGTCCCCAAAGTGTTACGTTTTAATAGCTAACATTTATTATATGTTTAGGCACTGTTCAAAATGTTTTCCAAGTAGCAACTACCAACAACCTTATGAATTACATACTGTGGTTATTCTCATTTTACTAAAGAAGAAAATGAAACAGAGAAGTTAGGTAACTTGCCCATGATCACAGATAGTTGTATTGTGAGAGCAAAGATGAAAATTTAGGCAGTTATAAATCCAGAACTCATATTTAACCACTGTGTTGAACTTCCTTTCTATTATCTTTTTTTTTTTTTTTTAAGAGAGTTTCAGTTTTGTTTTTAAAAGATGGCTGCAATCTCCCTGCCTCAGCCTCCCAAGCAGCTTGGACTATAGGCACTTTTATTTGTAAAACAGAAATTTCTGTGTTTAGATTTGTAAATATAATTGTCGTCAGTGCCCCTGTTGCTCGTATTGTCCTGCCTTGCATCTGTGATTCTGCTCAGTTAGGGTTTGGAGATATACTAATCGCTATGTACCACCAGGCACATACCACTGTACCTGGCTTTTACAGTAGACCAGGAATGCACCCAGGCCTCTCATAAGGCCACCGCCTGAGGAGCAGCAGTATTTTTGTAGTGTCAGTCACTGCAAGGGACCTTGGGGATAACATGGTAAACTGAGATACTACTACTCTTTTTGTTTGTTTGTTTTGCTATAGGGCATGTGCACTCCTGACAGACAGAGAAAGAGAGAGAGGGAATATAAGAAATAACCACCTAGGGGGTGGCTATGCTACAATCCCTTCTCCTCCATTTTCTTCTAGAGATCTTGGCCATGCACGCACGTGAGCCCGACATGGTATTTGGGCTGCAGGTCCAGGGCTCAAACTGTACAGTTGGCCACACGGGATCCAGTAACTTAACCTCCTCACCACCTGCTGGCCTAGATAGTGGTGCTATTCTCCTACAGTCAAGAAGGTGAGTGGATAAGTAGGCAATTATGCTACATTGAAATGAGTGCTATGATGAGAAGCAGAGGGAATCCCGCAAGACCACAGAAGGGGCATCCATCTTGGTCTTGGGGAACAGGGGAAGATGTGGAGGAAGATTTTCTAGAAGAAGCAACAAGTAAGCCAAGATGTGAACAGCATGTAGAAATTATCCACAGGCTAAAGGCTGTAAGAAAATAGCAAGCCAAAAGGGTAAGGAGGGATTAGACACTGAGGAGGCCTGGGAATCATTAAAGTGTAATCGAAGAGGAAGAAGGAAAACCAGGCCAAGATGGGTTCTAGGAGGTTGTGAATGAAGCCGTGCAGTCTCTGCAGAATTTAGCAGGAGAGCAACTGAGCACTCTGGCAAGAGTGGTGTCAATGGACTGATGGGGGGTAAGCCAGATTAATGTGACTAAGGACGAAGGGGGCAGAAAACTGGAAAGAGCACACCTAAGCAATCCTCTATAGACGTGGCTGTGAAAATAAGGGAGAGCTACAGCAGCATGGCTGGAAGGGGCAGAGCTATAGAAGAGAAGCATTTCTGAGAGAGATCTGAACACTGACCTCCTTCATTCCTCCTCCCCTGCATTGAGTCTCCCTTACGAGAATTGGTTAATACTTAACACTGAAGGCTGGCAGATGATTTTCTAATACGCTTTCACCTTTCTTCTTCTATCGGTTGTGTTACATAGTGACCCAGGGTTAAACTGTTTGTTCCAAAAGCTGTCTAGGCCTGTTATATTTGTTTTAGTGTTCTTTATTTATTTAACTAAATATATGCAAAATGAGGACACTCTTATTTCTGGGATAGGTAAAATGCTTTGGGAATAATTTTTCATTTTTTTATTTTTTGGAGAGGTTTTTGCTATAGGGCGCATGCGCTTGCCAGACAGAGAGAGACAGAGAGACAGAAAGCGAGAAATCACCCCCCAGGGGAGATGGACATGCCGCAATCCCTTCTCCTCCATTCTCCTCTTGGGATCTTGGACACGCACGCACATGCGCCTGGCATGAGTTTAAGCCACTGGGTCCGGGACTCGAACCACAGTCAACTACATAGGAGTCCAGCGACATAGCCATTACGCTAACTGCTGGTCCCAGGGAATAATTTTTTAAAAGACCGTTACTGATCCAGACATGGTGGTACAGGCGGTAGGGTACCACTGCGTAATGCTGGATATGGGGAGGCTCCAGGGTCAGATCCTGAGTTAACCTGAACATGTCAGGCATGTCTATAAGCCTGGGTGCCTGAAAAGCTGGGGGGAGGACTGTGCTGTGGTGAAACCCTGTCTAAAGTACTCCCCACATAGATGAAAGGAAGGAATGAAGGAAGGAAGCAAGCCTAGATGAGTGCAAAGAAGGAACTTAAAAAAAGACATAAAAATCAATAACAAAAATTACTGCCAATATAAAAGGGTGGAAAACTAATGATGAAGATTCAGAAGGCTTCTAAATTCAGATTTCTTATGTGTGTCTTGAAATTCTTACTTTACTTACACGAAAGATTGGAAATCAAAGACGAGGCCTTCTGTGCATACTGTGAGCAAAGACAGTGAAGAATTCCAATCAAGTCATTCTTACTTTAAAAAGTCTTGGTCTTAGATGGAAAGATTTGGTAATATATACTGTTTTAAGTTTCAGTACAATATTTAAGGCATTTATCTTTTTTATGAGTCTACGTGGGATCATTTTTTTTCCAATTAATTATTAAAAGATATGTAGAGAGTAAGGGCCCTACAGAAAGAGGAAGAAATGGTTATCGAATGTGAGCAGAGCAATTTATTTTAGATAGAAGAGAAAACTACAGTCAGTAAAAATCAATGAAACAAGTAAAATGGGAGTAGTTAGGTTACAGTAAAAAATGTAGGATGTTGGAATTTAGGAACTCAAAGGTTAAGCACTATGATTAGACTGAAGACATTTTTCCTGAAAGTCTCAATAGATGAGTGATATAAATAAGTTGACGAGTGCAAAGAACCAAGAGCCTAGCTTGAATAAAGGAACTAAGGGGTCAGCAGCCTGACAGTTGGGCCTATGAGAAGGTTTTAAGACCAAACCAGGACCAAACGTCTTGAAGAATGGAGAGGACCAATAGGTGGTGGGACAGGACTTCAGGAGCAGGCTAAAGAAGGGTAAAACCAGAACACGAGCCTCAAAAAACTTTTTATCTGAGGGTGGAGAAGTATTGACTAGGGGCATCACTGCAGGTAGGCATGGCAGCTGGAAAACAAAGAGGGTACGGACCCTTCCTCCTTACTTTGTGAAAAGGGTGTGGAAGAAAGAAGGATGCAGGAGAAACATTTTCTACAGGGTTGAAAGGATTTTAGTAAAGGTCAAGAGAAGAAGGGATGATCTAGCACAGAGTGTCAAAAAAAAAAAAAAAAAAAAAGACATTATTCACCATGCTACAGGGTTCCAAATAACAAGGGGGGAATCTAGAGTGTCCTAGATGGTTAAATGTGAATTGGTTGTCCAGTTTCTTGCCTTTCCTCTCTATCGAATTACTTACAATTTCCTCCCAATACCCATGTACTTCCTACACAGTCCAAGTTCTTTGAAGGAGGCTGCCTCTAATTCCAGAACTCTTGCTTGGAATGCTGGCAGAGAAAGGGTCTTACTCCTCCTGACTGTAATGGAGTTAGCTGTGTCCTCAACTGCAGTTGGCTGCCATCCTGTGGGAGAATAGAATCTGATTTCTGGTGAAATAAACACTGTATGTGGCAGAATAAAGGAAGGAAACCATATATTTAATGACATCACTAATGAGCTCCTAGATCAACTGACTCTAAAGCCTGACACAGAGCTGGACTTTCTAGTTATGCAAGTCATTAAGTCCCCTCTCGGGTTTAAGAGTTTGAATGTGGTTTACATATATATATGTATAGGATCCTAGCTAATAAAGGAAGAAAAACCAAGGAAGGAATAAGTATAGGAAATAAAAACAGTGTAGAGGTTCAGAGTATAAGAAATGATGGATGGCTGGAGGGTTTTAGATACTTAATGTTGGCCCAAAATAATAGGGATATGAAGTTCAGTGTGTGGAGTTGGCAAAACATTTCCAGAGTAATTATCCCTGCAACTTCTCATGGATCACAGAATAGGGGCCTAAAAGAAAGAGTCACCCATGATCACAACTGATTATACTCCCAAGATAGTGAAGTCTTCGCATCCCAGTGAAGCCCTGGGATGACTGAGTTACAGAAACAGTAAATGGAAGAACAATGACTAAAACACAGGACTTTCACAACTTAAATACCCAGCCCTTTTTGCCACACCTCTTATTATAAACTAATGACTATGAACACATTTTCGTTATTGATAAAAAAAAAAAAAACTTTACGAGAATTTTAAAGAAATTCATGTATGTCATTGATAAGATGACATTCCCTGGTTATTGTTTATTTCCTAGATTTTTAAAATGATTATTTTATTTCATTTTATTTATTTTAATTTGACCAGAGAGGGAGAGAGAGAGAAAGAGAGAGAGAAAGTGAGAAAGCAAGCCACCAGGTCCAGGACTTGAACCACGGTGAGCAATAATGTGGGAGTCCAGGCCCCTCAACCACCATGTCACCTGCAGGCCCCATTATTTAACTTTTGCTAAAAGGCTGAATGTTTAGTCACAGCATATCTGATTTTAAGTCAGTTAAATGGATAAAGGGCTAGGCAGTGGCACAGTGGGTTCATATCCCAGGAGCTCCCCAAGCATGCCAGGCATATGTGTGCCTGGCTGTGATTCGGGCTAGCTGATTCCGGGGGTAGATAGTACCATGGATGTCCTCTTGGTAGTATCTCCCTTCCTCTTTCTTTCTCTTGTAGAAGAAATAATTAATAAACTTAAAAACAAAACAAAACAAAACAAAAAAAACCCTGATACAGATGTCAGTACCTCCACAGGCTAAATGGATGCACTCTGTCCAGTTTCCATCGCAACTAATGAAAAACTTCCCCTTCCTTAACATAGTATTATTCCTTGAAGATGGAAGGGCTTAAACAATGAAAGAGAGAAAAAGTTAGAATTCACTATGTTATGGATCAACACAATACATTAAAATGTACCGGGCCAGATGGTGGTGTAGCAGTAACAGGATAGAAACCACACGAAAAGGTTCTGTGTTCACAACCCCAGGTTTCCTCTACACTCTGGACCCGCATGTGCATACCCATGATCTGGGCTGGTTGAGCTGAGGCTGGGGTGGATCATAGCATGAGAACCCTGTTGGGAGTACAACCCTCCACCCTGTTCTCTG
>NW_006209026.1:72790-100367 GCF_000334495.1 Tupaia belangeri chinensis | reverse complement strand
TTCCCTTTCACAGAGAAATAAACTTAAAAAATTCTAGAAGATGAGAAAAGAAGGTATTAAGATTGAAAAAAAAAAAAAAGGTATTTACTTATTCCATGAGAGGAAATGGAGGGGGACACTCCTGACAGGGTCCTCATGCTGTGATCCTTTCTCAGCCTCAGCCAGCCCAGATCACTGGTACATGCGCAGGCCTGGGACAGACAAGGAGGCCCCAGAACACGAACTGGGGACCTTCCAGTGTGAATCCAGTTGTGTTAGCACTGCATCACCATCTGATGTGGGATTTTATCTTAATTCCTTTTAGGATTTATAATTCTTGTTACAAAAGAAAGGGAACGGAGACAGGAGGATTCGTTACACTTCTAACTAAAACATTTTGATCTGCTGCTGCATATTTTCTGTCTGCATTATTTCTGCATTTCCTCTTCCACCTTCATTTCACTTAGTAGCCCTCCTCTGCCCCTTTAATACACTTTCAGTCTCATCCAATGCTTTATTTAGATGCTGGTTCATTGATCTTTTCTTCTCCTTCAGTACCTGTGCAGCCCTGGAGAACTGCACCTGGGTGAGAAAACCAGCACACCTATAGCAATTTCAACAGCTGTGCTCATACTTTTGAAAAATTGGTAAAAAATTTTCATTCCCATTTTGCAGCTGAGAGCTACAAAATCTGATAGCAATCAACACAGTGTGATCCTGTCTTTCTCAACAGGAATTACTATGTGTAATTGTTTCATAATGAAAATCTAGATCAAATCTGAGAGTTCTATTGTCTAATTAAACACTAGCTTTTTTCCTATTACAAAATTCCTGACTATTTCTGTCTCAACCACACCTCCTTCTTTGTTTCCTCTGTCTTTAAAGAACTTTTCAAAACAATAACACTGTGAAATTTCTAATCAAGAATTAGTATAGAATACCATACAGGAATTGACAGGAAGGTGTATTTGTTAGAGTTGTCATCTCCTGTGTCCAAAAAACAAATGAAGTGTTTAGGCAGAGGAAGCAGGCTGCATCAGTTTTGAGAGGAACCACCAGGATGTCAAATTTCATTTGGACAAGTGAGCGTGCCACAGTTATTCTGAGTTAATTATTGTCTTGAAACTATGCAAAACATTTTCTGGAATGTACTTCCAGAAATGTTCTGACTTCCTGGATTCATTTTTCCTTCCTTTCCTTTCCTCTCCTCTCCTCTCCTCTCCTCTCCTTTCCTTTCCTTTCCTTCTTTGGAGAGGTTTTTGCTATAGGTGCATGTGCTCACCAGAAAAAGAGACAGACAGAGAGTTAGAAAGCAAGAAATCACCCCCCAGGGGGGATGGCCACACCACAGCCCCTTCTCCTCCATTCTCCTCTCGGGATCTTGGGCACGCACGCACACACACCCGGCGTGAGTTTAAGCCACCAGATCCAGGACTCGAACTGCGGTTGACTACATGGGAGTCCAGCGACATAGCCATTACGCCAACTTCTGGTCCCCCTGGATTCATTTCCTATTGAAGCATAACTTCAAGGTCTCTACTTTCTTCCATCAAGGCATCTCTGACCATCCTGGTTTACCAGATCTGAATTCCTACCACTTTTCATCTGTGACATGTACCTTAGACATTTAAATTACTGTTATCCACCTGTTCAATTAGTCTTATATACTAAATAAAACTAGCTTTTTCCTCAAGCACAATGATCACCGTATATTTTTAAAAACCACAAATCCCAATGCAACACACTGCACTTGGCTGGGCAGACAGCAGGTACCCTTAGACAACGTGAAAGAAGACAGGATGCACATAGCCAAACAGCAATATCACCTTTTGTTATGATCACAAATATTCGTATAGGGAAATGTGTTTTATTAGAGCCAGGACCAGAGTGAAACCCCATGATGTAAAATGAATCCATTTCCATGTCCCCATAATTTCCATTTTTTCCATCCCTTCCTCTAAAGTGCTACTATATTGTAGTACATGGTTTGCATGACAGTTCCTGATTTCTCCTCCAATTCTTTGAAACCCTTGGCAAATATTCCTAGTATTTGCTTTGGAACTAGTGTTTTAATATTAGTCTGCATTAAGTCAATCTCCCGGGACTGAAATTCCTATATACGTTTATTTTAATTATTTATCTTGTCTGGTTATTTCTCAGAAATGCTCCCTTCTAACCTTACTACTGTTTACAAAGTTGTCTTTGCCAGCCTCTGCTCTAAATCCCTCTCTTAGCAACTCATCAGGCCATAGCCTTTCATCAGAGCACACAGGCTCCTTTATTTCTGATTTACCCAGTGCTAAAGCCCAGCCATGCATCTCCCAGAGGCTTGCCTGTTCCTTCGAACCTTTAGCCCTCTTCCTGCTGCAGCCTTCAGTCAAGCAGCACCTCATTTACTTGTGCTGCCCAAAGCAATAGACACATGAAATTATTTAAGTTCCTTCTGAATATACACAACTAGAAAGCCAGACCCTAAGCTGCACTAGGCACATTTCACATACTCAGCAGTGCAGCTACATAAATGGCTACCATACCGGATAAAAAACATTTTCTTTTGAAACATAGTTTCAAGGCCTCTCCTTTCTTCCTTTAACGCTTCTCTGACCTCTCTGGTTCACCAGACCTGAATTTTCACCACTGCAAAACGCTCTGATGGACAGCCCTGACTAGGTGATCTTTCTGAGACTCCACCTGGTGGTGCGTGTATGCCAAGCAGCCCTGCCTGTGCTCTCCAGAGGTATCCCTTCCTCTCTCTACTCGCCAGCCAGGGCCCTAACCATCTTCTTTGAAAGGAAGAAAGAGAGGGAGGGAAAACTCACTTATGAGTAGTTCCCGTGTGCCACTCATTGTGAAAATATCACCTAATCCTTACCACACTGAGAAAGAAGTAGGAGTAAGCACTGTGTTCAAGAGTGTAGTGTGGTTGAAAGGGCTTTCAACTCTTTAAACAAAGAGCTGGGACAAAGGTACTGACAATATGATTAGAATATGAAAATGGCTTTTCTATTATATAAGATTTTGGTCCTTGCACTTTATTTTACAAATGAGAGTTAATCTTATTTATTAATTGTGTTTACCAAGATAGAAGGTTAAGTTACAGAAGTTTGCCTAGAAGTCCCTGGTACTAGGACTTGAACATATCAAACATTTGTGGACTGTATTCTCCTTGCTCTGAGTATCCTTTCATGCCACCCACCCTGACCCTGCCACCAAACGTTCAGTTGGTGAACCTTTCCCATAACCCCAGTCTCTCTGTGATACTTAAATTCACCTACGTACTCAAGCCTGTCAGAGACCACAGTTTCCACTTGGTCTTGATCTGGATGCCTGAAGATGTATTGCCTCTCCCCATGAAATATGCTCATTCCCTCAAGTTCCTCATGCCACCAGGCCTTGACACAGTTTGACATTCTCCTATATTTCTCTCAGGGGGTTTCCAAATGATTACTGCACCTCAGTTCTATTCCCCAGAGGCTGCTGCCTTCCAAGGAATTACATTACTCAATAGCTCTCTCTGTTGATATCATCAACTGACCTCTGTCATTTCCGCACATTCAGTGAAGAATGGGCTTAATCTTTTTTTTTTAAGAATTATTAATTTTATTATTATTATTATTTTTATTATCTGACCAGAGAGAGTTGGAGGAAAAATCAGGCTGCTAGGTCTGGAACAAAAACCACGGGCAGCCATGTGGGAGTACAACGAATTAACTACCATGCCACCTGCTGGCCCCAGTCTTCTCGCTCTTAAGCTCCAAGCTGGGGAAACTGTCAGGGTAGATGGGTAAGCCATACTACTCTCTCAACCTCTGTTTCTTTACCTTCACTCCAAGACCTTTCACGTTTATTTTTACAACCACTTGGAGATGCCCCTCAGAGATGATAAAATCAGCTCTTCCACTGTCTGCCACAATTTTCTATTGATGTCTTTGCAGCTCCCACTTTTTTACTCCAATAATTTTGAGTTTTCTAGGTCTCCCTTAAACCTCTGGACCCTTAAGCCCTCAATTTTATCACCTTAGGTGGCTTCTCCAATAGATCTATCTCTAGACCTGGCTGATCTCTCATTTACTTCTCAAACCACTTCTATCTAAGTCCTGGGCTCATAAAACAAAACAAACAAACAAAAAACCTGCCTTCTCCAAGGCCCCCATTGATCTCTCCTAAACCAACCAACATTCATCATGCTTTACCTCTCCTGACTTTTTGTAATATTTGACAGCGTTTTCCCTACCTTTTTTTACTTCCTCCCTTTGGGATTTTTTCTGTCCCTTCACTTGTTATGATTCCTCTTTGTATTCTGTCTCTGGCTGTTCCTTTACAATCTCCATCATCTGCTGTTTCTGTTTTGTTTTGTGATTTGTGTCCACCCTCCACCCCTTGATTCCTTAGGATTCTGTTCAATGGCCTCTTTTCTTTTTTCATTTTGCTCACTGTTCCTGTCTCATTTGTGTAGCTACTCAAACCACCCACAGCTAAGGGCTCCCAAATCTGTACTTGAGCACTAATCTTCTGGGTTCTAAACCCATATATCTACCTGCCTCCCAGGCTGCTCCACTGAGACGTCGACAGTCACCAAACTCAGTGTCTAAAACTAAGCTGACCATTGCTTAAGCGGTTCCTTGCTCCTAGGAACAAAAGCTGTCCACTTCCTTCTTCCTTATCCCAGTGAAGAGCACCACTCTGTAGTCACTGTCCAGGTCAGAAACCAAACAGACTCTTCCTGGTTGACTTCCAGTCTATTATCCAGGTTGCCTGCAGAGTTATTCCTAAATGTTAAGTCTGAGCATGGCACTCCCTGTCAGTGACATGGCTCCCAATGACTTTAGAGTCAAGTTCAAACTGCTTAGCTTAATAGACAAGGCCCTTCTGGGTCTGCAGGCTTTTTCAGCGCCACACTCTGTCGTCAAGTCTACGCTCCAGACATAACGAAGCAGGTTCACAACTCCCTCAAACTGTTACGCTCTCTTCAAGTCTTTGTAGTGTTTCTCCCTCTGCACGTTAACACCTGTCCTCTCTCTCGCTTGGCTTGAAGAATATCTCTTTCATCTCCTATCTTTCAGATCTCAGCTCAGACTTCACTTTTTTTTTCAGAGAAGCATTGACTACCTCAGGCTGTTGCCTGTACAGTACCTTACGCTGACCAAAAGCACTTACCATACTGGCAGAGAGTCAGTCACCTATTTACTTGTCTGTGTCTCTGACAGAACTTGAGCAGAGATTTAAGTCTTAGTGATATTTGCAGACCCTGAACTTGACATAGTTTGCAATATATGTATACTTTAACTGTGACAAGTTTACAAAAAAAAATTTTTTTTTTTTGCTTAAGCTTAAAAGTATTCAATGCATTTTTTCTTTTCTCTTTGTCTTTGGGGTGGGGATATTTTTGCTATAGGGTGTGTGTACTCACAGAGAGATGGAGAGAGAAAGAAAGACAGAAAGTGAGAAATCACCATGCACACACACACACACACACACACACAGTGGGGATTTTAAGCTACTTGGGTCTGAGACATGAACCATGGTCGACCATGAGGGAGTCCAGTGCCCCAACCACCATGCCACCTGCTGGCTCCCAAAGTATTCAATGCACTTTTACTATTTACATGTCCAATATACAAGTGTTTAGCTTTCACAGAACGTTATATTATCTCCTGATCTGCAATTAGTGAAAATGATGCAGATATAATAAAATATATCTGGATACTCAAGCAGCCTGAATGCTGCCAGTAATTTTTCTTCTTAATAGTGTGTTGCCTTGGGGAAACTGATTCAGGTGCAGTGCTCACTAGTGACTGAGCCCTGCAGTTTGGGTACTTATACCCCTGACTAAGGTACGCATCTGGCAATTGAGTGACCAGTGCTCCAAACAATGAACTTTTTTTTTTTTTTGAGAGATTTTCACTGTAGGGTGCGTGCGCTCGCCAGACAGACAGAGAGAGACATAGAGACAGAAAGCGAGAAATCACCCCCCAGGGGGGATGGTCACGCCGCAATCCCTTCTCCTCCATTCTCCTCTCGGGATCCTGGACACGCACGCACACGCGCCCAGCGTGAGTTTTAAGCCACCGGGTCCGGGACACGAACCACGGTCGACTACGTGGGAGTCCAGCGACATAGCCATTACGCTAACTGCTGGTCCCCCAAACAATGAACTTTTTCATTTAACAAGCCTTTCATCTGGTTTAGGGCCAAATTGTTTTATTAATGAAATGTACTAGAATTAAGTGCCTTACGCTAAATCAACTTTCACTAATAAACAGATACTCATGTCCTTGGCCCAAATTGTTATCTTTGATGCTATTTAGTAAATTATGAAGAATTAATGTCCAGGGACCAGCAGCTGGCGTAATGGCTATGTTGCTGGACTCCCATGTAGCTGACTGAGGTTCGAGTCTCAGACCGAGTGGCTTAAACTCAAACCTGGGCCTGACTCCAGAGCTCACATTCTTTACTACCATACAGTAATACCACAACTGCATCCCAGAACAAGAAAACATCAAACATCTTGCCACTGCACCTCCCTGAACTTCCACCCTGATTTTAATGGGGAGCGAATAAGGTAAATGAAAGTACACATATTTGCATCACTTGTCTGACTTGTTATCTATACCACTCCCTGAGGGATCACTGCAAGGGCTCTGGAGGAGTGCCCTACTTTAGCTTTCATCCAGCTCTGGAAACCAGGGCACATAGGCTCAGGCAGCGTTTAGTCATCCATTTCCAAAGAGTGACACAACTCAAACTGGGACTACAGATACAGCTGCCCTTTGCACCTAGGTCTCATTCTTTTCCAGAGCCATTTAATTAACTGCTCTTAGGTAATCAATAAACCAATTGAAAAAAAATGTACTCTTGAGGAAGGAGCAAAGTCTTAAAGTACACTAGCAAATAAATAATCCACATATCTTATTGATAAAGATTCAGCTGAAGCATTCTAGGAGAGCTTTCTATGGAATATACGCTACTCCTTCATTCCCTTGGGATTTCTCAGATACAAGATATTGACTTGTTTTTATCATCATCTGGACTTATGCCCACCCTGCAGACTATATGACCAAAACAAACAGAAGACTCATTGTAAGTAGATTTCCCATGAAAATGAAATTAGTTGATTCAGTCATTCCTTTGGCAAATATTTTCTAAGGTTACAAAGATAAATGCGATATAACTATTGTCCTTTAGGAGTATATAAACTTATGAGAAAGAAGATATAAATATTGTCCTTTAGGAGTGTATACACTTATGAGAAAGAAGATATAACTATTGTCCTTTAGGAGTATATACACTTATGAGAAAGAAACATAGACAGATATAGTAGCGGGCCAGCAGGTGGTGTAGTAGACGCCCATATGAGTTTGAGTCCCAGATCTGGAGGCTTTAAAATTACGCTAGCATGTGTGCTTGCATGCCAAAAACCCAGAGAGGAGAACAGAAGAGAAGGGACTGCAGTGTAACCATACCCCTTGGGGAGTGATTTCCCACTGTCTATGGCAAGTGTACACATGCTAAGGCAAAAGCCTTAAAAGGAAAAAAAAAAAAAGATACATTAGAATACTACATAGCAAATTCTGTATCAATAAAGCAGAGGGGAAAATAGAGGACAGAGCCAGTAACTCTGCCTTGGGAATTCTAGAAAAGATTTCAATGAGGCTGTGACTTCCAGTCTGCTAAGTGTTTTAAGACAGCTGTTTGAAATACGGGGGATTTAATAAGGTATGAAGGGATGGGAGGTAGGGCTAAAATAGATTAGACTTACACTATGTTTCTTCTCAGTGATTTTCATAAACAAACTGATAGTAAAGAAAAAAAAAATCCTTGAATTGGGCTGGAGTGTTTTTTGAGATGGAGCATTACTAAGGCTGATCATGACCTTCCTGCCTTAGGTTTCTGAGTAGGAGGAACCAGAGGCACACATCCAACTTCAGCATGGATTGGAAAGCAAACCCAGGCTTCCTGTGTGGCCTCATTTTGCTGAACAGCAGGGCTTAAGAGTGCATGCTACTGCAGCTGGGCCAGTGTTGAAAATTTCTGATACACAATAGTGTAAGATAATGGACACAAGGGGTTTAAGGACAGTAGTGAATACTGATGGCGCTAAATCTTACAAGAAATCCTGGGACCATTCTTTTCTGTTTTCCATAGTTTTTTGTGTTGTTTTTAATTTGCTAGAGGGTGCATGCACTTGCACACAGCCATAAAGACAGACAGAAGAAAAGAGAGAAAAGACTTCCCCTGGAGTATGGTCATGTCACAATCCCTTCTCCATTTGTCTTTTTGGAATTTTGGGAATGTACTCACAAGCACCCAACATGTTTTTCAAGCCACTGGTCCAGGACTCAGACCATGAAGTTAATCATGTAGGATCCAGCTGTCTTACCATCATGTCACTAGCAGGCCATTTTCCATAATTATGATGTTTTTCCTCTATCTCTTACTCCACATCTACATATACATATATATAATCCAAGAACTTGGTTTTCCTCTTTTTTAATATCCTTTCTATAAACTCAGTTTTATAATTGGCTGTTAATAAATAGCTACTAGAATTGATATAGAGTATCACACTTTTACTTCACCTAGCATTTATAAAAGGTCTTCTAAAGCATATTCCAAGAAATGTTACTCGCATTAGCTACTTCCAACTAAAAATTCCTTAAGTCTGATGTTTTAGGATCTACATGTCAACTGATATACAATACACAATACAATACAATTTGTATTGAAAAAATTAAAATAAATGATCTTTTTCTCAAGACTGTTTTTGGTCTTGTTTTAATCTGAAAGGAAAAATCCATACATTGATAAATTAAGCCCATACACAGCCTTGGCACTCAGTAAATACTACTGTTTAACGCATTAAAGTCTATGTGAATACTGAACCTTATTGCCCCCCAATTAAGCCATTTCCCAGTTGGGGATACACCAGCAGGGCTGACTGATCGGTTCTCCCAGGTCAGGGCAGGAATGAAGAAGATACTTTCCTCCTAATTCTATTAGAATGTAGGCTGTTTGGGAACACGGTCCACATTTTCATCATTTTTGTAGTTTTTGGCAAATGTGAAAGGTGTGTTCAGCACGTAGGTATATGTTGTACTGCTGAATCAATGACTATGCACAGGAGGTGCAAATGTGCACTGGTCTGTTAGAACAAGTACCACATTTAGTCCAAGACACCAAGGAAATGCAAAGGGATTTCAAAAGTTCATCGAAAATTTAAAGCAAGAGTTTATTTTGGTATAAACTTTTTAAAAAATCCATGCACAGTTTTTTTTTTTCATGATATGCATTTTCCATGAACTTTCTGAAGACTTCTTGTAAGACAAAGGATAAAACAATGAAAAGAAGGTGCTGAAACCATATAGTTGTTGAAGAAAAGTAATTAAGTAAAAGGAAATTTGTAACGATCACTTTCAGTCTTGGCTAATCTACAGAACAAACCAGTGCACTTGGAAAGCAAAGTACTACAATTTGACTGCTCTTGCTTCCACCTGCTGGTACAGAAAAGCAATTTTTTTTTTCTATTGGGTAGAAAGTGTTCAGCAGCACTAAACAAAAACTTTACAAAAACACTGAGCTTTTAAAGTTCTCTGGCCAGGGTAAGAGGACATTTGCTCGAGACAGCCATTCACACACACACACACGCACACACACATACACACACACACTGCACCATGAACTCAGTTACAAATATTTTCAGTAGAGAGAAATACCGTACACATGAAGACATCCCAGTCTTTACCCTCAGAAGCCTTTAGCATCTACTAAAGCCAAAAGCACCATCAGTCTCCCTTCATTGTACAGTCCTGTTTTTGTACTGACTGTAGCATTTAAATTTGACAACTAGAACAAGTACTGCAAGCAACTTCAGTCGCCCAATCTTGGTCTTACATTGTTAAGATGCACTATCTATTTTTATTTATTTATTGCTATATATTATCTTAATGTGTATAACTTTCTCTATTAGTAAGACTTAAAAGTAAAACTACACAAAGGATTCCCAAAAAAACCCAATGATTTGCTTTCAACATTCTCAAAATATTCATCACCCATTTAAAAAAGAAAAAGGTAAATTTATTTTAGATTGTCATGTGCTTGAAAAGTTCTTGCTTCCAATTTGATTGTAAATAAATTAAAAGGGACTCAATGCACTTTTTTTTTTTTTTGGAGAGTTTTTTGCTATAGGGCGCGTGTGCTCGCCAGACAGACAGAGAGAAACAGAGAGACAGAAAGAGAAAATAGCCCCCCAGAGGGGATGGCCACGCCGCAATCCCTTCTCCTCCATTCTCCTCTCAGGATCTTGGGCACGCACGCACACGTGCCCGACGTGAGTTTTAAGCCACTGGGTCCAGGACTCGAACAGCAGTCGACTACATGGAGTCCAACGACATAGCCATGACGCTAACTGCTGGTCCCATCAATGGATTTTTTAAGAAATATTAATAAAAATGGAAGATAGTAGAAAGAAACTGCTTAAAGTCATGTGAATAACTGTAACACTAGAAATATTACAAATATGGCAGATAATTTTCCCTTGACAAGTAGAACCTTTAGAAAAAGTTCATATTTCCAAGTTATAAGGAATAAAACAAGAGCTGGGCTGTGGCTCAACAGTAAAACACAATGCTTTGTGAGGGTGATGCATATGGGAAGGTTCTGGGTTTCCCTGCAGATACCTCCCTGAGTATGCCGGGTATATGCGTGCTCGTGATTTGGGGCTGCTTGGCACTGGGAGGGTGGACTGTGGTAATAGAATGCTGTTGGGATGCTGTCTCTGATTCTCTCACTGTCTCTCTTGCTCACAAACACATAATAAGGTCTATTCATGGCCTAGTGGTTAGGCCAGGTAGATCCCACGTGGCTGACAACACAGTTCAAGTTCCAGATCTGGTGGATTGAAAACCATGCTTGGGTGGGACCAGCGGATGGCATAATGGCTACATGACTGGACTCCCATGTAGTTGACTGCGGCTCAAGTCCCAGACCTGGTGGCTTAAACTCACACTGGGCGCGTGTGCATGCGTGCCCAAGATTCTGAGAGGAGAATGGAGGAGAAGGGATTGCGGCATGGCCATTTTCCCTAGGGGGTGATTTCTCATGTTCTGTTTCTCTGTCTCTCTGGCGAGTGCACGCACCCTATAGCAAAAACCTCTCAAAAATAAAAAAGAAAAAAGAAAAGAAAAGAAAAGCATGGTGGGTGCACGTGCATGGGTGCCCAAAATCCTGCAAGGAGAGAGGCATGATGGAGAAGAGACTGTGGTGTGACCATGTCCACTATCTGTCTCTCTCCAGTGACTGTATACACCCTCTGGCAATTTAAAAATTAAAGTAACTTACAACATTAAAATAAGAATGAAATGGAAAAGTTCAGGTTCTAGAAAATAAGTAACAGAATAGTCTAAATTTTCTTCTAATTTTGTGTATAATACTACTGGTTTAATAATTACAGGTTCCAGATACATTTATTATAAATAAACATGAAAAATTTTCTTCTTGGGAACCAGCAGTTGGCGTAATGGCTATGTCGCTGAACTCCCACATGGTCGGCTGCGGTTCGTGTCCCGGACCCGGTGGCTTAAAACTCACGCCGGGCACGTGTGCGTGCATGCCCAAGATCCCGAGAGGAGGCTGGAGGAGAAGGGATTGTGGCGTGGCCATCCCCCCGGGGGGGGGATTTCTCGCTTTCTGTCTCTATATCTATCTCTGTCTGTCTGGTGAGCGCACGTGCCGTGTAGTGAAAATCTCTCATAAAAAAAAAAAAAAAGAAAAAAAAATGTTCTCTTCTTAAATCTTAACACTGGCATAAAGCCATCTGAGACCACAGAACATCTGAAATAAAGTGCTGCTTTAGAATAAATGAAGTCAGCAGTTCCTTAATAATTCATTAGTAAAATGCCTACCCACACACGTGGAAAACCACAATTCAGAAAAGACATTACAGTTTTATTTTCCTCTAGGAGCATGAATAAATTACTTTTGGCACATTTAATTGGTATTTGGGGCATACTTTTCAGAATTGGAATCCTTAGTAAATTACTCAGAAGACAGACTCTCCTCTTTCAGTACATTATTTAATACTTAAGCCTCTTTATTTTTTCATCATTTATATTTTGTTGTGTGAATGATGATACTGAAATCCTCATCCTAGCCCTGGCAAAGAACTAGTTTGTTTTCCTTATTAAAATTGGTTCAGTAACAAACACATTTTTATTGTTTTTACATGGGATACATTATTGTGATTAAACATTTTTGAAAAAAGAAAAACTTATCTCTCAGAGCTATATACTGACACGTTACTGATTAAAAAATATTGGAGGCCAGTAGGTGGTGTGGTAGTTAAGGTACTGGATTCCCAGATGGCCAGCTGTGGTTCATGACCTGGGCCTGGCAGCTTGAGAATCACACTAGGTGTGTGTGCATTTGTGTCCAAAATCCCAAGAGGAAAATGGAGAAGTGATTTGTGGCATGGCCATCTCCTAGGGGGTGATTTCTCACTTTGTCTCTCACTGTCTGTCTCTGGAGAATAAAGATGCCCTATGGCAAAAACCTTAAAACAAACAAACAAACAAAAAAACAGGTCCAGCAGGTGGTGTAGTGGTTAAGGTGTTGGACTCCAACATGGCTGACTGTGGTTTGAGTCTCAGACCTGGCAGCTTGCTTTTTCAATTTCCATCAGTGCCTCTATCTTTGGTGAGCATGCATACCCTATAGCAAATTAAAAATAACAACAAAAAAAAATAGAATAAGTAATTCTTTGGGGAAAAATACAGTGCTGTGTACATGCTTTAAAACAACTGGGGGAAGAGGAAATGGTACATGAAAATAAGACTGGCCATAAGCTGACAATTTTGAAGCTCAGTAATGGAAGGGTTCATTATATAACTCCTCTACTTTTATCATCGCAAATTTACATAATCAAAAGTTCAGGAGACAGGCAGTAGCACAGTGGTAAAACAGTATGTTTCATAAGGCATGGAAGGTTCACGTCTGGAGTCCTCTATGAGTATGTTGGGCACTCACTTGCCCAGGATCTGGGGCTGGCTAAACGCTGGAGGTGGATCATGGCATCAAAACCCTGCTGGTGGTGTTTTCTCTCTGACTCTGTCTCTGTCTCTGTCTTCCTGTCTTTTTCACTTATAGAAGAAATACACTTATAGACAAGTTCAAGGGCCAGTCCCATAAGGCAACAGTTAAGCACAGTCCATAGGGCACTGGGTCCCACATGGCTGACCACAGTTTGAATCCTAGCCCCAGTGGCTTGAAAAACACACTGGGAGTGTGTGAATGTCCAAAGTGGGGATGCTGACAAGCACGCTAAAAGGGATGAAAATGCAGAAACCTCAAGGGGGAAACTAGAGCACAAGAAAAAAACATTAGACCAATAAATGAAGATTCATGAATTGGAAGACGTCTTAGGAACAAGCTAGTTCAAATCCTTTGCTTTAGAATGAGCTCAGTGATATCAAGTCACGAGTAACTACAGGCCCAGGCTTAAACATTTTATATTACTGCAGATCCAGTGAATGTTAATTGGAAACAGACTGTTAGAGTAGACTCCAGTAATACTAGTTTCTAGTGTATCTAAAACTTGAAGTTGAGCACAGCGACCAGTTAGCTGACAGGCTACTTTATTTAGTTACCAGATAAGCCACTTTTGCTGCTGCTTGGCTACTGCCAGTGACCACTACCATCATCATCACTGATAATAATAATGTCAGGCATGTATGTAGCAGGCTCTTGTCTAAGTGTCTGGCATATACTAACTCATTTCATTGCTCCAACAACACTGTGATATAAACTCCTGTTATTATTACTCCTGTATTTAGAGATGATAATACGAAGGCACAGAGAGGCTAAATACCTTACTAAAGGTCACATAGCTAGTGACCCAGGCAGTCTTGCTCCAGGATATTATACTAGAGAGTAAACACTATCGCCTTGGCAATTCTACCATTCTCGTCAAGTTGACCACAGCTATTAACTAGCACATCAACCATGCCTGCTACTTTTCTGTGTTTTCTCCTATCCTTGTTGGCAGACAGGAAGAGCTGTAATTGGATGGCAAGGTCTACTCTCCTGGTGTTCTGGCATAGTAAACCTTAGAAGCTACTGTCATTGTAGTGAGAATGCAATCAACAACCTAGGAAAGAAAGGAATGAGGACATCTTGACCTACTTACTTACTCTTTCTTTCTTTCTTTCTTTCTTTCTTTCTTTCTTTCTTTCTTTCTTTCTTTCTTTCTTTCTTTCTCTCTCTCTCTCTCTCTTTCTCTCTCTCTCTCTTTCTCTCTCTCTCTCTCTCTCTCTCTCTCTCTCTCTCTCTCTCTCTCTCTCTCTCTCTCTCTCTTTCTTTCTTTCTTTCTTTTTTTTAATTTGCCAGAGGTGTAGTGGTTGCTATTGAGAGAGAAAATGAGAAAGTATCCACTAGGGAGATGGGCATGCCACAATTCCTTCTCCATCTCTCCCTTCTGTCTGGATTCTGGGCATACACATACATGTGCTTGGTATTTTTCTTTCTGTAATTTTTTTTTTAAGAATTATTTTATTTAACTTTATTTATTTATTTTAATTTGTCCAGAGAGGGACAGAGTGACAGAGAGAGAGAGGGGAAAGTGAGAAAGAGAGGGAAGTGAGAAAGCAAGCTGCCAGGTTTGGAACTCAAACCATGGTCAGCCATGTGGGAGTCCAGCACCCTTAACCACCAGGCCAACTGCTGGCCCAATATACCTGGTATGTTTTTCAAGCTGCCGAGTCCAGGACTCAAACAATGCATTTGAGCTATGTGGAATTCAGTTACCTTAACCACCACAACACCAACTGGTCCAACACCTAAATTTCTATTGTACATGTAGAAAAGTAGCAAATTGTACCACAGGATGATGATAATGATTTCAAGTTCTTTGTTTATATATCAATTGGCTACCCTTTAAAGCACAGAAGGGAGTTTCTTCATCAATAAAAAATAAAGGGCAGCTTTAAAAAATAATTTCTAAAGATGAAAGATGAATAATTATCAATCTTAGGTCCTTAAGATTTGGGTCACTCTGAAACCAAAGAGAAGCACTTACTTAAATATGATACAAGGTCATTTACTTACTTACAAAGTGCTTTGTATGCCCATGCCCTGCGCTAAATGTCTTCTACTTATCTCATTTACTCCTCACTCTATGGATGAAGAAACTGAGGCAAAGAAAGGCTGAGTTAATGATTTCCAAGTTGCATAGCTAAGCAAGTAGGAGATTCTGGGCTAAAGACTAGGCAGTCTCATTCAAGAGCCTGAAAATGTTTAGCTATTCGCTAAGCTGCTTCTTTGAACTTAAAAACACTGTATTATTTTGTATATGCCAAGGTTCTGGTTCCCAATGGAGTAACAGAGTTTTAGAACTAGAGGTCACCCAGTCTGATCCTACTTTCTCCAACAACCCAAACCCAGACCAGGTAGAGTGAAAGTGGAAGAGAAAGGTGTCATTGTTCCTGCTTTGTGTGGAGAGGAGTGACAGTGCCGGAGAAGCAGTCAGAACGTTTCTTTCTCTTTCTTCTTTTGGGGGAAAGGAGGAAGACTGGGGGGGAAAAGGAGCCTTATACTTTCAATTTCTAATATATTGAGTTTGTGATGCCAGTGAAATAGCCAAGGGCGAGCTAGCAGGTGGTGCGGCAGTTAAGGTAGCAGGATCCCATATGGTTGACTGTACGGTTTGAGTCCCAGACCTGATGTCTCATAAAGCAAGCCAGACCTGGGAACAGCAAGGGCATGGTGGTTAAGGCGCTGGACTTTGACGTGGCTGATTGCAGTTCAAGTCTCAGTCCTGGCAGCTTACTGTTTCACTTCCCCTCTCTCTCTGGTCAAAAGAAATAATAATAATATTAATAATGATAATAATAGGTTAAATTAAATAATTAAAAAAAAAAAAACATGCTGATGTGTGTGTCTCCTCAAATCCCGAGAATGGAAGAGAAGGGACCATGCATACCGCCACCACCCCCACCCCCAGCAGAGTGATTTCTCTCTTGCCTTCTCTCTGTTCTCTCTCCAGTGAGTACACATGCCTTATAGCAAACTTAAAAACAACAACAACAACAAAACAGAAACAAAACAAAAACATAAAAGGGAGATAAGTAGCAGACATCTGGCACTCAGGGAGAAAGTAATCAACACAGTTAGTTGCTGAAGATAAGAGATGAGTGGGACCTCAAGAAACTTATTGGTTAGTATATGTAGAGAAAGAGGTTTTTTTTTTGTTTGCTTGCTTTTTTAAGAGATTTTTTTTTTTTTTTTTTTTTTTTGCTTTAAGGCACATGCATTTATCAGGAAGAGAGAAAGATAAAGCTAGAGAAAAGTGAGAAATCACCCCCAGGAGGGATGACTACACTGTAATTCCTTTTCCTCTGTTCTCCTCCTCCCGGGATCTTGGGCGCATACGCACATGTGCCTGGCATGATTTTTTTTTTTGGAGAGATTTTGACTATAGGGCGCGTGCGGTCGCCAGACAGACAGAGAGAGGCATAGAGACAGAAAGCGAGAAATCACCCACCAGGAGGGATGGCCACGCCGCAATCCCTTCTCCTCCATTCTCTTCTCGGGATCTTGGGCACACACGCACACGTGCCTGGCGTGAGTTTTAAGCCACTGGGTTCAGGACACGAACCGCGGTCAACTACATGGGAATCCAGTGACATAGCCATTACGCTAACTGCTGGTTCCCCCTGGCATGATTTTTAAGCCATGGGGTCTGAGACTCAAACTGCAGCCAGCCAAGTGGGAGTCTAGCAATGTAACTGCTACACCGTCTGCTGGTCCCCAGTATGGTAGAGAAATAGTTGGAATTAACTTACCAGATACTTGCTGATGACAAACATGTACCAGACACAGGTAAGGACAATACAGTGTTATAAAAGCAGTTGCACAGTTATATACAATATGTTATATTTGCATAAGTGAATAATACTCAACTCAGACTGAGGAGTCAGAGAAAGCATCTTGGAGGGGGCTTGACTAGAAATGCAGAAGATGAGAAGGCGCAGCTGGAGAAGCACCAGAGCACACCTGGAAGAGTGGAGAGGACCAGCCAAAGCCCATTCTCAGTCACTGGCACAGTGTAGTCCACAAATCACAGTCAACTTAGTACTTATTTATTTACTTATTTATTTTCAATTTAAATATTTTTTTAATTTATAATTTCTGGTTCCCATATAAATGATGTATATTTTGTGGGCCAATTTGGAACTTAGCAGTGGGAACTGGAGAAAGATTAGGCTGGGGAAGTTGACAGATAAGATTCTGTGGGGTCTTTTTTGTGTCCTGCTAGAGAGCTGAAGCTTTATAGGTAGGCAAGAGAAAGCTTTCCACAAGAAGCTTAGATCTGTATCTCAGCACTTGGCAGCTGTGGGAAGTATGGAAGGGCGATTTTAGGAGGCAAAGGAGACCAGCAAGGAGGCTGCAGTATTCAGAGGGACAATGAGCATTAAAGCTGGTAACAGGAGTGGGAGAAAAGATAATGGGCTTGGAGCCAGCAGATGGCATTAGCTGTCACATTGCTGGACTCCCACATGGCTGACCATGGTTTGAGTCCCAAACCTCGTTGCTTAAAAATCACGCTCGGCATGCATGCGTGCGTGCATGTGTGCCCACAATCCCAGGAAAATGGAGGAGAAGGGATTGTGGCATGGCCATCCCCCCAGGGGGTGATTTCTCATTTTCCCTCTCACTGTGTTGGTCTGTCTCTCTCCCCCCTCTGTGAGCGCATGTGTCCTAAGGCAAAAACAACTTAATAAAAAAAGAAGAAAGAAAAAACATTGGGTTCAAGAAATATTCAAGACATAAAGCTGGCAGAACTCTGTGAAAGACAAGAGATCAACAGGTCTCTACTTTGGGTGGGAGGGTGGATAATGGTACAACCAGACACAGCAAACTTACCACCAAACAACAGAGGATGCAGGAGCAAGCAAGATCAGATGTGGGGAAGTATTACAAGGTAAGTCTCTGAGTGCCTGTGCTGTGTGCCAGGGTGTGCAAGTATGGTGACTTGACAGTTGAATATAATGACCTGGGGGGGATGGCCATGCCACAGTCCCTTCTCCTCCATTTTCCTCCCTAGATCTTGGGCACACGTACACATGCACCTGGCATGAGTTTCAAGCCACTGGGTCTAGGACTTTAATAGCAGTCAGCCATGTGGGAGTCCAGTGATGTAAGCACTACGCCATCTGCTGGTCCCTCTGATGACATTCTTGCCCACAGCTTTATTTCCAGAGTTTTGTTCACTGGTTACTACAGAGAAAACACTTTATAAATACAAATTCTGAATATTGGAAACTAAATAAAAGGTATTTATAATATGTAAATAGTGTTTGAATTCAATAGGAAAAAGATAACCCAATAAGAAAATGGACAAAAGGGCCAGCAGGGCGCTGACTCCCACATGTCTGACCGTGGTTTGAGTCCTGGACCCGGAGGCTCTCTCTCTCTCACTCTGTCCCTTTCTCGTCAAATTAAAATAAATAAATAAATAAATAAAGTTAAATAAAATAATTCTTAAAAAAAGAAAATGGGTAAAATACATGAACAGGCATAAAATACAAATGGCAAGTAAACATGAAAACATGCACAAGCTCATTAGTAAATAAAGAGCAATATGTGTAAAAACCAAGAGATTTTACAAGCACTGGACTAGAAAAATACTCGACAACACCAAGAATTGCTACGATGGTGGATCAACGGCTATTCGTGAACACCACACAGGAAGAGAAAGTAAATTAGTATCACCTATTGGCACTTTGGAAAAGAACTGGATATCATTTGAGAATGTGTACATTCTACAGCTCAGTAATTTTTCTCTTAGATCACAATAGATCTTGCAGATAGGTATCAGGACACATTACAAGAATATGCACAGCAATATGAGGGGACTTCAAGAAGTTCACAGAGAAACGGAAATAAAATATGAGTTGATTTTGGTGTAGCAAAATTTTGAAATCCATGTATGGTTTTTTCATAGTACTAATTTGTATGAATATTCTTTTAAGAGAAGGTTTTGCTATAGAGCATGTGCACTTGTTGGAGGGAGAGAGAGAGACTGAAAGCGAGAAATCACTCCCCAGGGGCAACGGCCATTCTACCATCCCTCCTCCTTCATTGTCCTCTCGGGATTTTGGGCATGCACGCCCATAAATTTCAAGTCCCTGAGTCGGCAGTTCAGAGCCCAGAGCATTAACTAGCACACTACCTGCTGGCCCTGAATTCCATGAACATTTTGAAGACCCCCGCAACATATTGCTTATAATAGAAGAAAAATGACCCAAATACTCATTGACAAGAAAACGAATGACTTTAGGAAGAGCCACATAATACAAGATCTTAACAACAAGAAAATGAACCACAGCCACATGAAACTAGTTCATCATGTGAAATTTCAAGAAATTTCCAAGTCATGTAAGTCCAGATTCTAGATTCCCTGACCTGAGTTGACCCCTATCCACACATGATAAATTTGCCTCTGCTTATTTTCTTTTAAACAAGAGACATGGAGACAGAGAGACAGAAAGAAAGAGATAGATATATTTGACAGGATTTTATCACATTGAGATTCTCCTGCCTCAATCGCCTGGTTAACTAGGATAACACGTATACAGTTGTGCTCAATCTATTCTAATTGGTCACAGAAGCAAACCTGGGCTTCCCATGCAGCCTCAGCCTCACACAGTGGTACCTTACTACTGTATGGGTCTCAGTTTAGATTTTTTTTTATTAATTTATGAGAGGGTGCATGTGTTCTGCAGAGATGGACACAGAGAAAGAGAAAGAGAGAGAGAGAAAGAGACAGACAGAGAAAGCATTCCCCCACCAAAAATGGTCACAATGGAATCCCTTCACCTCCATTTTTCTTTCTGTTCAGGATTTTGGGAATGTACACAAATGTACCTGGAGGGTTTTTTTTTTTTTTTAAACAAAACAAAACAAAACAAAACACCTATCAGGCTATGAATTCATAGGGAATAGGTTCCATGGGTTCTTGTAAGCTCTGGGTGGAGCCAGGCTGGCACATCATTTGAATCCAGGTACCTTTCTCATTGGCTTCCTTCTTTCTTTGGTCATTTTCCTTCACTCATTTTAGGAAGCTCTCTCTGCTCTTAGAATACTTAATATGTTCAATACACACATTAATTCTCTTCACAAGAATCTGGCCCTTAACCTGTTTGTTTACAAGGCCAACAGCTGCTGGATAACACTGTAGACCCTTCCAGTTATGCCATGGTAACATCTGTGGGGCATTCGTTTTGAACAGTACCCATCCCCTTGATGTCTACAATATCACCTTTTTCGTAGATTTGCATTTATGTTGCCAAAGGAACCACTCCATGTTTTCTAAAAGGCCTAGAGAACATACATTGGGTGCCTCTCCTCTTACCCTTTGTGTTCGTCATTTTGGTGAATTACTGGAAGATGGCAGTTCCAGCTAAAAAGGGTTTTTGATTTTTTGCCTGGCATGTTTTTTAAGTCACGAGGCCAGGGACTTGAACTGCAAAGTAAACCATGTGGGATCCAACTCCTTAACCACCAGCACATGGGCTGGGCCTCAGTCTATCTTTTGATAACTATAACTTAAAACCATTTATTTGGGGGCCAGCAGGTGGTATGGTGATTAAGGGCTGGAAAACTCCCACATGGCCAACCACAGTTCAAGTCCTGGACCTGGTGGCTTTCTCTCTCACTTCCTCTCTCTCTCTCTGTGTTCTCTCTGATCTAATTGAAATAAATGAATGAATAAATAGTAAATAATTCTTTAAAAAACCCATTTATTTATTTATTTATTTAGATATTTGCTATAAGGTGTATGCACTCGCTGGAGAGAGAAGGAAAGAGAGAAATCACCCTCAGAGAGAAGGGCCACGCCTTCCACTCCATTCTCCCATCTACATTTTGGGTGCACACACACATGCCTGGTGTGTTTTTCAAGCCACTAGGTCTGGGACTCAAACTGTGTTGTTGGCATGTGGGGTCTAGCCACTTGCTGGTTCAAAACCCTTTCTTTATTAAGCTATTTTCTTCCTCTGGAAGCACTGTCCTAAAATTTTGGAGGTTACACCTAAGGGACTTGGTGGACAATCACAATTTTATTTCATTATAGTCAGATACATAAATATATTTATGAATAACTGTAAATTAATTTGTCTGGGTTTCTAGGATTTTTCCATAATAGATTTTTACATCAGAAAACAAGTAACTTTCTTTAGTTTCTAGAACATAGGCCTGCATTTTGTTAAGGAATTATACTCACCAAATAAATCCTCAAAAAACATAGAAAAACAAAGTAAGAGAAGTTCCCACTTCTCAAATTGGTAAAGATAAAAAATATTTAAATGCTCAGAGTGGATAAGGGTGTAGATGTATACATTTAGGGGTTAGGAGTATAATTTGGGAGAAATTTTTTGAAAGAGAATAAGATGGTAGTTACCAAAGGCCTGAAAGATTTGCCCATCCTTTGAGGTACAAACTCCATTTCTTTTTTTTTTTTTGGAGAGATTTTCACTGTAGGGCACGTGCGCTCGCCAGACAGACAGAGAGAGACATAGAGACAGAAAGTGAGAAATCACCCCCCAGGGGGGATGGTCACGCCGCAATCCCTTCTCCTCCATTCTCCTCTCGGGATCTTGGGCGTGCACGCACACGCACCCGGCGTGAGTTTTTTAAGCCACCGGGTCCGGGACACGAACCGCGGTCGACTACATGGGAGTCCAGCGACATAGCCATTACGCTAACTGCTGGTTCCCCAAACTCCATTTCTAAGAACTTATTCCAAGAAAACAGTTAAAGCTTTGGAACAAGACTCACTAACAATGTTTATCCAAGCACTATTAGTCATAGCAAGAAGCTTGAAATAGCTAACCTGTCTAAAGGTAGGAATCAAATTACATACAATCCTAAATGGACTGCTATATCTGTTTGTTTATTTATTTATTTATTTATTTGGAGAGGTTTTTGCTATAGGGCACGTGCGCTCGCCAGACAGACAGAGAGAGAAAGAGACATAGAGACAGAAAGCGAGAAATCACCCCCCAGGGGGGATGGCCACGCCACAATCCCTTCTCCTCCATTCTCCTCTCGAGATCGCACCTGGCGTGAGTTTAAGCCCCCAGGTCTGGGACTCAAATCGCGGTCGACTACATGGCAGTCCAGCAACATAGCCATTATGCTAATTGCTGGTCCCCTGTTATATCTGTTTATACACAGAAAGATGTTTATATATATTACATAAAAAATATAATAAGTATATATTTTTAAAAGTCTAAACAAAGAAGGATATTAAACGCTTTTAACAATGGACTTATTGGGATGGGTACATTGTGTATGTTTTTAATATTCTTTTTTGGTTATCATTATTTTCTAAGTTTCTTGTAACGTACCTGTAATAATTTATAAAATGAAGGTTTTTTTTTTTTATTGTAAAAGGAGCTATTATAACTGTAATTTGGGCTAAATGCTATTGATTCACCCTTCTCATTTGTTTGACTTTGTCATCCGTCCCTCATTCTATGATGCACATCAGGCTTTGCCTGGCTCACATGCTGTGCGATCTGGTTTAATTGCTATGGCAACACAGAATCGAACAAAACCTAGGTATCATTTAGTCAAGTCCTTAAAAAACTGCGAGAGTCCCAAAGGAGTGAGTGACTTAATTAAGGTCATAGTTGAATAGCAACAACAATTCTATCTCCAGATTCCCAGTCTACTATTGCCATGAAATTGGCTTAGTATTCCCACCAATGATCGTGGATGCCAAGGTGGCCTTGAGGAGCGAGCAGAACAGTTCGGCCCATGGGAAGTGGGCAGTTAAGCAAAAGCACAGTCATGTCTGAAACAACAGAAAGAACTCCCAAGTGTCAAGGGAAACAAAAACCACAGCAGAACACAGAGGGCCCTTCAAATGTTCTAGTATTAACTCTTCGGGGCACATAAAGATTTTGAAACAAAGCAGATTCTGTGAGTAGGTCCCTTAGCCCCACATTAAGAACTACAATAGCATATGATCAACAACGATGTACATCCTTACGTAACAAAGCAGTTGATCTACTTATGGATCGCTAGCTTTTAACAAGGTTAACAACAATTTACTGGTTCTTGTATGTTTTCAATTTGTCACCGGGTATCTGCACTTGCCAGAGACAGAGGAGAGGGAGACAGCACTCCCCATGGGGTGTGGCCATCGTCTGACCCCTTCTCCATTTCTCTATCCTGTTGGGATTTGGGGCATGCATGCACACAAGCCTGGCAAGTTTCTCAAGCAAGCCACTGAGTTGGGGCCTTGAATCATGGCAGCCGATGTGGGATTCAGCTCCCTGAAACACTAGGCCCCAGGGCTGGCCTTATCTTTTCTACTTTGTTGACTTTTGTACTGGACCAGCACATGGTATAATGGTTTCATCGCTGGACTCCCAAGTATTAAATTATAGTTGGAGTCCTAAACCCAGTGACTTAATCCTCACACAGGGTGCGTGTGCGTCCACGTGTGCCCCAAATCCCAACAGGAGACTGGAGGAGAAGGGACTGCAGCATGGCCATCACTGTTGGGGGTGATTTCTTGCTTTCTGTCTCTGTCTCGCTGATGAGGGCACGCACCCTACAGCAAAAATCTCACTAAAAAAAGGAAAAAAAAAAGGAATGGTAGATAAAACTGTTGACATGTTAGCACAAATCAAGGCAGTGACACCTAACCATGACAGTTGCATCTTCGCTGCCCACACTCATGCTAAATATATGCTAATTTCACTTGAGGATGGTCTTGATGCAAGAGTAAAAATTATGAATTTTATTAAATCTCAACTTGAGTCTATATGTGTGGCCAATTATGTATTTCTATAAACCAATTTCTGCTATAAACTGAATGCAATGGCTGACCAGAAGATTTAGTTGTCCAAATCAAAAGCACTTGTGCAACTCATTCAATTGTGAGTTAAAATAACTGATTTTTTCAGAGGGGAACATCATTTTTTTTAAAAAAAAAACAAAACAAAATAAAACTACAGACAGATGGAACCAGCAGTTGGTATAATGGCTATGTTACTGGACTCCCATGTAGCCAACCGCAGTTCGAGTCCTGGACCCGGTGGCTTAAACTAAGGCTGGGCACACGTGCGTGCATGTCCAAGATCCCGAGAGGAGAAGGGATTGTGGCGTGGCCATACCCTGGGGTGTGGGGGAGTGGGGGATGTGATTTCTCACTTTCTGTCTCCGTGTCTCTCTCTCTCTCTTTCTGGCAAGTGCACACACCCTATAGCATAAACCTCTCCAAAACAAAACAAAATAAAAACTACAAACAAACGAGGGTTATACAGATTTAGGTATTTGGCAGAATTTCTGTCAAAAATATAATGGCACTTCAATGAAAACAGCTACCAGAATGTGCTATCATTTATGAAATTCCAGCTTTTGAGTGAAAAATCAGAATGTTAGAAAATCAGGACAACAGCCATGAGTTTGACAGCTTCTCAAGACTTGGGAGATTTTTCTGACCAGATGAATGAGGATATTAAGAAATGTGACTGACTGATATCATATAGCGAAATATGTCAACATTAGAAATACTCATATAATAATAGTGAGTGACCAAACGGCAAATGTATGAAATCATGTATAGGTAGAAGATGTACTCAAAGTGTAAAATATACCAATGTATTTTAATGGAACAGAGTAAGAAAAGTACAGTGATACAGTTTCAGATTTTATTTTGCAACTAATCTTTCAAAACTGTATTTGTTCAGAGGGAACAGTAGCTGGTGTCTGGGATCCTGAGGAGCTAGAGGGCTAGGGAAAAGGGACGGTGGTGTGATCTTGACAAGGATGTTATGTCTCTCTCTCTCTCTCCCTCTTACTCATGTACCTGCTATAAAACAAAACAAAATCAACAACTTCCTGAACTTTGGTATGATATCAAAGAATATCCATAATTATCTTTAAAAAGTGATGAAAATATTCCTCTTTTCCCTACTACATATGAGTGTGAGGTGGGATGTTCCTCGTCTTAAACCAAAACAAGACAGTGCAGGTTAAATGCAGAAGCACATATGAGACCAGCTAGCTTCTATTAAGTCACACACTAGTTTTGCCAAGACAATTAGTTGTTGTCAAAACAATGTCATTCCTAGCATGATCTTTATCCAAAAAGCAGGGTGAAGAAATTGTTATCCTTGTGCATTGCTGATAGGAATGCGAAACGGCACAGCCACTGTATAAAAGTGTATGGAGCTTCCTCAAAAAATTAAAACACACTTTAAACCATATGCTCCAGCAATTTCTACCTTCCAGATATATATTCCAAAAAAAAAAAAAAAATAGGAAAAAATAGGAACTCAAACAGATACGTGTGTACCAATGATCTTAACAGTATTATCCACAGTAGCCAAAGGTGGAAGCAACCCACGTATCCATTGACAGATGAATGGATACACGAACTGTGGTATATACATATTATGGAAAGTTACTCAGTCTCAAAAAGGAAGATGCCTCTGAATTGTCCACTTAAAAATGATTAAACAGAACATCTTGTTGTATTTCGTCACAGTAAACGAGCAGGCTCACCCTCATGGCACAACTAGGAGCAAATTCAACTGTGATGACAGAAGACACCTGGCTGGCTGCAGATCAGACCCCCAAGTAAATCTGAAAACACACTGGACTTGTACGTGTGCCCCAAATCCTGATGGGCTGGAGGGCTGGGGAAAGCGGACTCCAGAATGACAAGACCTGCTGCAGGTGCTTTCCGCTCTCTCACGCACACATACACAATCATGAATAAAAAGAGAAAACTTTTTTTTTGAGAGGTTTTTGCTAAAGGGCATGTGCGCTTGCCAGAAAGACAGAGAGACAAAAAGCAAGGGAGGATGGCCACACCACAATCCCTTCTCCATTCTCTTCTCAGGATCTTGGGCACATATGCACGCAACACGCTCGGCATGTGTTTAAGCCACCAGGTCCAGGACTCAAACCGCAGTTGAACACATGGGAGTCCAGCGACATAGCCATTACACCAACTGCTGGTCCCTAAAGAGCAAACTTTTTAAAAGAGTAGAAAGAAGTGGAGGGGGTAAAAAAAACTCCATAACACCATTCTTCTAATTGATAGGGGAGACAAGTTATTTTTTTCATTTAAAATGTCATTTATATAATTCATTATTACTGTTTTGCAGATAAGCTAATAAGTACATTGAACGTTTTCCAGTTTAAATATATATATATTTTTAATTTTTTTTAGAGAAATTTTTGCTATAGGGCGTGTGTGCTTACTGGAGAGTCAGAGAGACAGAAAGTGAGAAATCACCCCCAGGGGGGATAGCCACACCACAATTCCTTCTCCTCTATTCTCCTCTTGGGACTTTAGACAGGCACACCTATGCACCTGGCATGAGTTTAAACTGCTGGGTCTGGGACTTGAACCATGGTGTATTAAGTGGGAATCTAACAACATATCCCTTACACCATCTGCTGGTCACCCAGTTTTGATTTCCAATATGGTAAATAAGAACAGCTATAACCCATATAAACAGAAACTCTTAGGTCCTCAGTAATTTTTGACAGGTAAAGTGGTCCTGAGACTACGAAACTTGAGAACTACTGTCTTATATGAAGATTTAGTCTCCCTTCTCACACCTGTGTGCTTGAAGATTTGTATGTTGGCACACATAGCTTCATTTGACAGTTACACACTGCAGCCTGGGGACTAGCACAAAAGGACAGCCTGAAGTAGGGGCACAATCATCACAGTAATCCCTTGGATGCACTGAAACTGCTAAGGGCTGAGCAAACACAAAGCTTCACACAGATAAGTGCCAACATACAAGCGAAAATGGCTAAAAGCTTCATGTTCCAAAGAAGTTTTGCAGATATTTAGCAAAATACACTGTGTCCCTTTTTTTGTTGGCTCTTCATTTGGATTCGCAGTCGCAAGCAGATCCGGGAATGGGGTAGTGGCAGCATTGTTTGTGAAAACCAGTGCAACCGTGCAGAGAATTTATTTCTCTCACCATCTTGCTACTGGTCTTTTGCAGAGGGGTGTGGTTAGAGAGCTAGGAAGCAATCCACCAAGCAAGCCAAGGCTGCCCAAACCGTGTCCAAGCAATCGTTTCCTCCATTATGGTCCAACGCTATTGGCCCTGGCAAGAGGCAGAATATGTTTTGTGGGGAGGAGGGACATAAAAGGGGAATTAGAAGGCATGAACGCAAAGCCAGCAAAACCAAAGCGGTAGCATCTTGGGTGGCTGTTAAACTATTACTATGCTAATGATGTGCGCGAGGGGCGCACCGGAATCGTTATCCCTGAGTCAACAGCGGCAGCACTTTTCTCACCCGCAGGTCTGCAGTTCTGGGTGGGGGCGACAGCGAAGAGGCTGCCGCATCCGGACCCTCTCTCTGCATTCCTTTTGGGCCGGGTCTGGGACTAGTCTCGACGACTGCGGCTGAGGCAGTCCCAAACAAAGGGGAATGGATGCCCTTCCGAGGAAGCGGAGGAGGGAAAGGTGGCCCCAGGTTGCCACTCCAGGTGTCCGTGAAGGGTTGACCATGCGGGCCGCGGGGAGGGAGGGTCGTAGGAGCATCTAGGGTGAGTAGG
>NW_006209026.1:68356-72261 GCF_000334495.1 Tupaia belangeri chinensis | reverse complement strand
CAGGGAGGGTGCGTCTCCCGCCGCCCCAGACGGAGGCCTGCACCGCGCGCCCGCCGCAAACCCCCGCGGGACCGAGGCGCGGCCGAGCGTCCGGGGGAGGGAGGTGGAGGTGGATGTGCTCAGAGGAGAGGACCGGGAGCAGCCTGGGGGAGGTCGGGCATCTTCCTTCCCCTCCGCATCCCCTTTCCCCCGTTCCGTTTTCAACTCTGTCCTGGGGCCTTATTAGTACTTATAACACCGTGGCCTAGAGGCTGCGCTCGCTTTTAAAAATCAGTACACCGATAATAAACATCCTAGCGGCGGGTACCACACCCTGGATTTGAATTAGGAAACCAGGGGAGCAGATGGATGATGCGATTTAGAGGAAATAAGCCATTAATGCCGGCTGGCCCTGCGCCACCGTTTGGATGCGATAGTATTCTGTGTGAATGAACACGACCAGAGCTTCCAGCCTGTCCACGAGAGCTCAGCCACTGCAGAGAGCCCCGGCCGGTGTAGTATGCATCGACCCGGGTATCGACTCCCCGACATGTCTGTCAACGAAATACAAATGCCATTTTTATTAATGACAGCACTCAACAGTTGAAAACCTTCCACCAGTGTATCTTCTCAGTACATAACACTCCACCTACAAAATCAGGTGGAAGGTAAATGAATTCATTTTTTAAAATCTCATGGAATAGAGGAAGAGGTTTAGTGAGGATCGGATTCTGAGTCAGCAGTATGAACCCTCCCTCAACTTAGTGCTGAGGCCCTGGGGGCATTTCTGTGTCTGTATCTATACCCCTGCATTTTTCTGTGTGTGTACTATTCATACTGTTAAGATACAGTGAGATTTTTGGTGACAGTCCAAGTTTATAGTGTATGTGTTTTGAAAAAAAAATTTTTACTGCTGCCACATTTAATGGAGTTTAATATTATTGGGTATAAAGGTAAAAAAAATACTATAACAAATATTTTTGTTCTCCTGACTTTTCGGAAAGAGCAAAGGTAATATAAGATTTTTAAAAATTGTTTACTTTTAAAAAAATGATTTATTATTGTTATTTTTTATTTTTTTGGAGAGGTTTTTGCTATAGGGTACATGACCTCGCCAGAAAAACAGAGAGAGATATGCCCGGCATGAGTTTGAGCCACCGGGCCCAGTACTCGAACCACGGTTGACTACATGGGAGTTCAGCAACATAGCCATTATACTAACTGCTGGTCCCCAAAATTGTTTACTTTTAATGTAATTTTAAACTCTATAGCTTTCCTGAGTCTTTAAAATAACCTAGCTCACTTTTCATTTTTCTTCCCAAGGAAACGTGTTTAAGCTTCCAAAATGTCATCTATCAAGCACCTAGTTTATGCAGTTATTCGTTTCTTGCGAGAACAAAGTCAGATGGATGTTTATACTTCAGATGAACAAGAAAGTTTGGAAGGTAGGCACCTGTTCTTTGTGTTAATTTGTGTTCAAATAATAAAGAATAATAGCTGGGAGCTTGATTTTGTGATCTGTTATAGGGAACCACAATATTTTGTTGATCTTCTAAGGAGAGGCCTAGTTTCAGGTTATTTTCTTTCCATCCTCTATAGCTTGTTTTATTTTAATTAACAAAATAAGAGGACTGTTCATTTATTGAACAGCTATTATGTGTGAAAGCTATGCTATTTGTATTATGGGCATTTTTTTTTTCCTTCAAAGGAATTGTTAAGTTAGTGTTATCCTTATTTGTTAACATGCAACCAGATAGAGTAAGTAACACAACACAGCTAATACACAACAAAAGCTGAGATTTAAATCTTGGTTCTTCTGATAATCTTTCTTCTTTTTCTTAATAGGAAAGCATCCAGTTTAGAAATAATACATGAAAATGCCTAAGTCGTAGTAATAGCACTGTGTAAAAGTCTAATAATTTTATCATTAATGAGCTCTGACAAATGCCTTTATGGGGACTTGGTTTGAGATTTCACCCTTGTTTTATGTGAAATTTAAGTGATGCTGCTATTCTACATGCTGAGGACATATAGGAGATCCTGGTTCGATTCCTGGACCACCCTGCAAGCCAACTGTGGTGGCATGTGTTTGTAGTCCCAGCTACTTGGAAGGCTGAGACAGAAGGATCATAACCCGTCTTAAAAAAAAAGGGTGTGAAAAAAAAAAAGGGTGTGTGTGTATGTGTGTTATTCAATAATCTATAAATTGAGAGGGACTAGATAATCTCATTATATGGTTCTTTTATGTTATCTTTGTGCTTTATGTTTATGCAGTATCAATTTTAAATTTAACCATCACAGGGTAGAATTCTGCAGATGGGCTTGTGGTGGTTCAGTAAGCCTAGCTTCTCTGTGGCCTAAGGACTTAATTCTTGCAATGAGAATGCATTTGAGGGAACTTAATAACACTATCATTTGCATTTTCTATCTTAAAGCTACTCCTTCTATAAAGGGGACACATCTATTAATTTCAGTGAGCACTACCCTTGTGAATATGCCTTTAGGAGGTGGGGATGAAAATTGGGCATTTGTTCTAAATCTGCTTGCAGTCTAGTGAAATGATGTCTTTCCAGGTGGCAGTGAGAGGAGCAGGTGATGCTCAGTTGGAGAACATTGCAATCAGTCCATTCAATATTAAGGTCTTTTTGTCCTCCCTGATAGCCGGACTATGTGAAGACTAAGGTGATTGGTTATCTAAGGAAAACATGGGTTATGATTGCTCTATAGCAAATAGATAAACATAATTAGGAAAGATTTTTATAATCAAAGGCAGTATTATACTTGTAAGAGCCAGAAAGAAAATTGAGATTTTTTTTTTTTAAAACCAAGATGTTATGTCCTATTTTTAGGATGGTATTCAGCCAAAAATATGTGCCTTCAGCTGTTTGTTATATATGGCAGCCAGAAATGGTGCCAATTGTTTTTGACTGACCCCTATTTTTGACTCTGTGAGTCTAATTTCATGAACATGAAATCACGTGGAGGTGTTTGCCCACCTTCTAGACATTTAAAAAAGCCTTAGGAAAGGAGCCTCAGTTCTAGTAACTTTGCTACTATTATGAAGCTGGTATATCATCAGCTTTGAGTTTTACCATCAGAGCATGTCACGCACTCTTGTGAATTGTATTCTACTGACATTTGCTTTATTTATTTATTTATTTTTGGACTATTATGGTTCCTGTTCAGTGTCGTGCTCTCTAGCATCCTTTCTTAACTCTTGGAAATTGCAACATACTCATAGATGGTTCTTCCAGTTCCCTTTGTTCTCAGATCTTGAATCTTTTTTCTTTTCCAGTGATCTCTACCACTTGGTCATGCCCCACCAGTGGCTCTCAATTCAGGAACAACTTTGCAATGTCTGTAGATGTTTTCAGTTGTTATAAACTGGGGCTGGATTACTGGCATGCAGTGGGTAGAGGATGCTGCTCAGTGTACTATAATGCCTAGGACAGCCCCTGACACCAGGAATTATATGGTTCAAAATGTCAGTATGTTGATAATGAGAAACCCCTCCCTAGATCTTATTACCAAAATTACATAATCTCTGTCTTAAACATTTTGATTCCTGACCACTGCTGCCTGTTTTCCAGCTCACTCCCTCTAGAATTCTGACCTCAGTGATTATTTGACTCCACCAGTATCTCCAGTCTGTTGATCCCTCAGTTTTTTCCTACTCCTCTTCTTACCCATCTTGAGTTCCATGGCTGATTATTATAATCATTCCTCGTATCTCCCTCCCTTTTTTGCAAGACACAACTTGTTTAAATTCAAATGCATACTTGTTTGGTTCCCACATATCTGTGGCTATATGTAGAAGGAGAAAATCATTTAGCTTTGATGACTAGTCCCATCTTAAATTCATGATTATGGTTTTTTTGGGGGGGAGTTGTTTTTTTTTTTTTTTTTTGCTATAGGGGGGGGGCATT
>NW_006209026.1:56274-68325 GCF_000334495.1 Tupaia belangeri chinensis | reverse complement strand
CATTCACCAGAAAGACAGAGAGAGACAGAGAGACAGAAAGCGAGATATCACCCCCACCCCCCAGGGGGGAATAGCCATGCTGCAATCCCTTCTCCTCTTTTCTCCTCTTGGGATTTTGGGCACACACACACATGTGTCCGGCATGAGTTTAAGCCACCAGGTCTGGGACTCGAACCGCGGTTGACTACATGGGAGTCCAGAGACATAGCCATTACGCTAACTGCTGGTCCCCATGATTATGATTTTCAAGCAGACCTTTAAGTTGCCAGGAAATCAGTCTGTTTTCAGTTCATTTGCACTTCTATTCTCCTAAATGACCATTTTAACATTTCTCATGTTTTTCTCAATCCCTGAACCTTGTCTCCAGTCTTCACTTTTAGTTGGTGACCTTGATTCTTGTTCCACCAAGAAAAGTGAAATAATAGTAAAACAGCTTCCACAGACTTCTGCTGCCCATCCACCTATCCATCAGCATCCACATCTGTGTACTCTGCCTTCCTGTCTGACAGTTACCATGGGTGACTATCCATGTTCCCTTCTAAATGGAACCCCTCTACAGGTATACAGATCTCATCCTGGCTTTTCTGTTCCAGGGTTATCACTCTAGCAAGTCCATCTTCTTTATCTTCTATCATCACATTTTCACTCTTTTCTGAATCACTTCCATTAGACTATCAGCTTACCATTATTTCTTCATTATTTTAAAAAAATAATTATTTTATTTTATTTATTATCATTATTATTATTTTTAATTTGACCAGAGAAAGACACAGAAAGAGAGGGAAAGTGAGAAAACAAGCCGCTAGGTCAGGACTTGAACTGCCATCAGCTATGTGAAAGTCCAGTACCTTAACCACCACACCACCCACCGGCCCCCTGTTTCTTCCTTATTAAAAAACAAAAGCACACAACAAATAATATTCATGCCTCATTCCATTCCTAGTCCCTCCCCCCAAAAGTAGCAGCTGCTTCATTTTTTTGTTTCCCTTTGCAGAAAAACTATTTGAGAGAGTTAATCTATAATTACTTTCTCCAATTATGCTGCTTCTGTTCTTCTTAAACCCACTCCAGTTAGGTCTTTGCCTCCATTTCTCCATCTAAGCTGCTGTCCTCAAGGTCATTTGTGATTTATGTGTTGTTCTGTTCCATGGTTAATTCTCCCTTTTTATCTGACATGTTAGCTGCCACTGGTAGAGTTGTTTACTTTTCTCCTTCTCCTCCCATATACTTCATTGATTTAGCTTCCAGGATACCTCGTACTTTCTTGGTTGTCTGATTATCCCATTGGTTGCTCCATCCTTCTCTCCTTTGCTGGTTCCTCTTTTTTGTGACCTGAAGTTCCTAGGAACTATTGCTGTTCCTCTTCTACACTCATTTGTTTGGCAATGGCGATATCATTCAGCTTCTTGACCTTAAGAATCCTTTATCTTAATGCTGGCATTTCTCACATGTATACCCTTAGCCTTAGCCCTGACCTTTCTTCTTCTTTTTCCTTTTAAAGTTTATTTTATTTATTTCAATGATAGTAGAGGGACAGAGAAAGAAAAGGAGGGAGATAGGTACCCTTTGACAGGGTTTCTCCATCCCACCATCCTCCCTGGCCCACTCAGCCAGCTAGTATCACTGGTACGTGTGGGTGTACCTGTGTGTTCTGGTCTACCTGCCCCCACATAGGACTCCAGAATCATGCAGCAGTGCCCTACCATCTGTGCCACTGTGGTCAGGCCAGAGACCTTTCCATTGAACTTCAGACTTGTATATCCAACTGCCTACTAGATATTTCCACTTGCATTTCTAGAGGGCATCTCAAATTTAACATTGCCAAAAACTGCACTCCTGATCCTCCTACCCAAAATCTGTTCTATCTACAACTTCCCTATCTCAGTCGATGAAACTTCATCTTTTCCATTGCTTTGGCCAAAATCTTTGGTATCATTCTGGACTCTTCTCTTTCTTCCATTCTCTGCATCTAATCATTCAATAAATCATTTTGGCTGTCTTTGACATATGTCTAGAGTATGACTATCTCTTACCACTCTGTTCATATCAGCGCAGTGAGGACTGAGTAATTCCCACCTGTCTTACTGTGATCATCCCTAACTGGTCTCTTTGATTCTTTTCTTACCCATCCACTGACTATTCCTAACACAGCTGCCAGGGATCTTTCAAAACAGTATGTCACGGGAACCAGCAGTTAGCGTAATGGCTATGTCGCTGGACTCCCACGTAGTCGACCGCGGTTCGCGTCCCGGACCCGGTGGCTTAAAACTCACGCCGGGCGCGTGTGCGTGCGTGCCCAAGATCCCGAGAGGAGAATGGAGGAGAAGGGATTGCGGCGTGACCATCCCCCCTGGGGGGTGATTTCTCGCTTTCTGTCTCTAATGTCTCTCTCTGTCTGTCTGGCGAGTGCACGCGCCCTATAGTGAAAATCTCTCCAAAAAACCAAACAAACAAAAAAAACAAAACAAAAAACAAAAAAACAAAAAAAAACAGTATGTGGCAGGGCTGGCAGGGGGGGTGGTGGGTTAGGGGCAGCGTTCCCCCGTGTGGTGGTTAAGGCACTGCTTTCCCACATGGCCGACCACAGTTCATGTCTGGGGCATGGCAGCTTGCTTTCTCACTTTCCTGTTCTCTCTCTCTGGTCAAAACAAGTAAAACTGAATAAATAAATTACTTTTTAAAAGCCCCCCAAAACAGTATGTTAGAGTTTGTCATTTTTCTACTCAGAATCTTGCGGTGATGCCTCATGTTACTTAAAGGATATGTGTAATTTGAACTCGTGATTCATTGCTTACCTACTCTCTCCCTTTTGCGTTTAATTTTAACTAAATTAGCTTTTTTACTGTGAATGCAGCAAATCCTCTTGTGTAAGGCATTTTCCTCTAGTTGATTCCTCTGTCTAAATATCGGTGACACCCCCCTTAAGTCTTGGTCAAAACTCTGTCCTCAGTGGGGCTAGCCTGTTAAATCTGCAGCCTGCTGTCCTGCTCAGCTCCCTACAACCCTCCTTACCCCATACCACTTATTTATCGCTTATAGTCCACTTCTCTGTCCACTTCTAGGATGTCATCCCTAAGAGGGTAAGGATTGTGTGTGTTTTAGTTAATGATATAGAGTGTGTAGAAGTGCCTGATTCATGGTGTGTACTCAGTAAGTATTTACTGGATTGAATTGATTAATTGAATTCCAGCCATGTCATACGGTGGTTGAGCACTGTGGATGGGAGTTGGATCCCATGTAGCCTATTGTGGTTCAAGTCCCAGTCCTGGCAGTTTAAAAAAACACATCAGGAGCATGTGGCTATGTGCTCCAAATTCCTACAGGATGGAAAAATGAAAGTAAAAGGGATTGTAGCATGACTGTGCCCCACTGAGGGGTGCCTGCTCTCTCTCTTTCTGACAAGCACACATGCTCTTTGGCAATTAAAAAAATGAATTAATGAGTTGAATCCAGTGATCCTGAGCATACCAATCACCTATCTGGTCTGTATCTCAGTTTGTAAGTCAGTTAGGTAAAGATATTTGCCCCTTCCTATCTAAAACATTTGTCAAGAGAATCAATCTGTGAATGGAAAGTGCGTAGCATGTGAAAACTTTTGAATTGAGTGCTACATGGGTGGGATTCCTTTTTTTTTTTTTTTAATTTGCCATAGGGTGCTTGTGCTTACTAGAAAGAGACAGAGAAGACAGTGAAAAAAGTCCTCACTCTGGGGAATGGTTATATTGCAGTCCCTTCTCATCTCTCCCACCTGTCATGTGGACATGTATGCCCATATGTCTACCTTGCTTTGCAAGCCACTATGTCCGGGACTCAAACTACACAGCCAGTCATGTGGGATCCAGCCACCTCGACCACCATGATGTGTGCTGTATCCCGACCTGGCATATGGTATTACTGAATAGAACCTTTCACTGTCTTTTCATCAGACTAGTGTTGTTTGGTGTTGGACTGTAGCAATAGATCATATATCATTTCTTTAGATCGTTATGACTGATTCCTGAGCATAACCTTTTAGAAGGAGGATCAATGTAATAATCTTTGTTTCATAAATAAGAACCTTGAGGTAAAAGTAAGTTATAATATTACATCCAGTTATTTTACTTTGGCTGGAGAGAGTGGTGATATGAGACACACTTTGGTTCTAAGGCTATGGTAGCTTTATTCTCTAAATACTTGTCTTTTAAAATGTGTGTTAGTGTTGAACATTAAACATTTTGTCAATTAGGTTTCCTTATCAAATCAGAATTGAGTTAAAAACAAGATGAACACCTCCATTAGTGATACTTCGTTGTGTTTAGTGCGTGCCAGATCTGTATTCCAAGGTTAGTGGCAGCAGAGATAAGAAAGCTGGGCTGCTCTGCCATTGCAGGGGAGGGTATAAAAATTCCTCAGTGGTATCACATGGACTTCCACCTGTCAGTATTTAGCTCTGAAGTTCCATACTTTCATTTTGGGTAAGAGCTTATTTGACAGTGTATATCTTTCTTGTGGCTGTGAATTTCTGTCTTTGTTTGCTGTTTTTGTTTTTATTTTTGGCAAAAAAAAATGCTCTGTTCTATGGATTTGTTTTTATTTCCTGTGACAGTAAAATATGACTTCCCCTGCAAACAAAGAAGTCAGAAGATTAAATTTATTAAACATCTCCCATTTTCCAGACTATCTTAAGGATGAATAAGATGTAGGCACTGTCCTCAAGGAGGCAGTCTAATATGGGAGACATAGATTTAAATGCATATAATTTAGATTAGTGCATAGATTTAAGTGCAATAAGTACAGTAATAGAAATATGTACGAGCTACCTGACAGATCAAGAGAAATGACCACTCTGATCAAGGAGAAAAGATGTTCATCAAAAATAAATGTGTACATACATATATACATACATTTATTGCTTTTTTAAATTATTATTTTAAATGACTGTTTTAAAAGTAATTATTTAACTTGATTACTGTTATTTTTAAAATTTAATCAGAGAGAGAAGGAAAGTGAGAAAGGAAGCTGTCAGGTCTGGGACTTGAACTGAGCTGAGCCACATGGGAGTCCAGCACCTTAATCACTACGCCATCTGCTGGCCCTTGAATAACTGTTTTCATGGCAGTGAGAACCTATTTTCCTGTGGCCCAATGTTTTGTTTTCTTTAATGATCAGTAGGCATGTGTTCACCAAAGAGAGAGATAGAGTCAGAAAGAGAGAGGAAGAAAGTACCCACTATGGGGTACGGTCCCATTGCCATCCCTTCTCCATTTCTCCATCCTGTCTTGTGCATGCACACACACACACTCCTCATGTGTTTTCCAAGTTGCTAGGGCCAGGATTGAAATTTGATCAGCCATGTGGGATACAGCTCCCTTAACCACTAGTCTATGGGGTCTGCCCATGGGTCAGTGTTCTATGAACAAATAAAACTGTTTGGCAGGAAGAGAAATGGAGAAAATGAAAGATGGGTAAACAGTATTTTCCAACTAAAAGATCCTTTGATTTTATCTTTTTATCATTGGTAACTTAGTTGCTTATTCAGTCTCTCTTATTTTTTTCTTTAAATATATTTTATGGGACCAGCAGATGTCGTAATGGTTACATCACTGGACTCCCAGGCAATTGACTGTGGTTCAAGTCCTGGACCCAGTGGCTTAAACTTCACACCGTGTGTGTGCACGCGTACATGTGTGCGCGCATAGAACCAGTATCCTGAGAGGAGAATGGAGGGGAAGGGATTGCAATGTGGCCATTCCCCTGGGGGTGACTTCTTTCTTTCTCTGTCTCTTTGGTGAGCACATGTACTCTATAGCAAAAATCTCTCCAGAAACCCACAAATTAATTATTTAATTAATTTTGTTATGTATTAAATTTATTATTTATAATGTAATTTTATTATGTATTAATTTTATTATTATTTATTTAAAGTAAATAGTGTGATGTTAAAGGACACATACAGATAGTGAAGAGATTGCTATTATGAGACAAATTAATATGTCCATCTCTTTAGTCTGTTTTCTAAGGAGAGTTGTTCTGTGGCAAGTGAACATAATATTTCTTTTTTTCTTCAGAGATATTTTTGCCATAGGATATGTGTGCTCACTAGAAAGACAGAGACAGAAAGCAAGGAATCACCCCCTGGGGGGTTGGCCATGCCATAATCCCTTTTCCTCCATACATTTATTGCTTTTTTAAATTATTATTTTAAATGACTGTTTTAAAAGTAATTATTTAACTTGATTACTGTTATTTTTAAAATTTAATCAGAGAGAGAAGGAAAGTGTGTGATGTTAAAGGACACATACAGATAGTGAAGAGATTGCTATTATGAGACAAATTAATATGTCCATCTCTTTAGTCTGTTTTCTAAGGAGAGTTGTTCTGTGGCAAGTGAACATAATATTTCTTTTTTTCTTCAGAGATATTTTTGCCATAGGATATGTGTGCTCACTAGAAAGACAGAGACAGAAAGCAAGGAATCACCCCCTGGGGGGTTGGCCATGCCATAATCCCTTTTCCTCCATTCTCTTCTTGGGGTTTTGGGCACGCATGCACATGTGGCCGGCATGAGTTTTAAGCTGCTGAGTTTGGGACTTGAACCATGGTCAGCTATGTGGTAGTCCAATGACAGAACCATTACACAATTTGCTGATCCCAATAATATTCTTTTATAACAGACATAATTTCCTCAGGGTCACAACGCATAATGTCCCTTTTAAAAGTGAATCTGTTCTTTGATGTCTGGAGGAACAGTGGAAATTTTGGCTATATTTCATCTCTTGGAGCCAGGAGAGAATTCCTTTTCAAACTAGAGCATGATCAGGATAAGAATTTGCTTACATTCCCCTCAAACAGGATCGTAGAGAAGATAGGTTATGTACTCTCCAGTGTCTGCCCTAGTTCAGGCTCCTTGTTTGTTTCTTTCTCTTTAAGTGGGAACCTACCTGGTGTTTTGCTTTCATTTTCTCACTGGGCTTCCCACTCTGATCCATTCTCCACATTCCCATCAGAGCTTCTGGTTCTAATCACAAATCCTGTTAATGTCATTTTCCTTTACCACATTCTTAAATGACTCCCTGTTTGCCTTCCGCATGACATCTAAATCTTTTAAAAATGCTATGGAAAGTTGGGACCAGGAGTTAGCGTAATGGCTATGTCGCTGGACTCCCATGTAGTCGACCATGGTTTGAGTCCCAGACCCGGTGGCTTAATCTCATGCCAGGAACATGTGCATGCATGCCCAAGATCCCGAGAGGAGAATGGAGGAGAAGGGATTGTGGCGTGGCCATCTCCCCCTGGGGGGGTGATTTCTCGCTTTCTCTCTCTCTGTCTCTCTCTGCCTTTCTGGAGAGCACATGCGCCCTATAGTGAAAACCTCTCCAAAAAAAAAAATGCTATGGAAGGTGCCATCTAATCTGATGACAGACATCCTTTTTAACATGATCTCCTACCGTGTACTTCCACTCAGTACCCTGGTGGTACCAACCAGGTATGTCGTCACACACCAAAAATGGATGCGGCACCTATCACCATTTAACATGCTATACACTTTACTCTTTGTTTTCCTCCTCCTATTAAATGTGAGCTTCATCATGAGGATGGTGATTTTTTTTTTAAAGAGGTTTTTGCTATAGGGCACGTACACTCTCCAGAAAGACGGAGAGAGACAGAGAGACAGAAAGTGAGGTCATTTTTACAAATCCCCTCAGGGGGATGGCCACACCGCAATCCCTTCTCCTCCATTCTAATCCTGGGATCTTGGGCACGCACGCACATGCGCCTGGTGTGAGTTTAAGCCACCGGTCTAGGACTCGAACCACGATTGACTACATGGGAGTCCAGTGACATAGCCATTACTCCAATTGCTGGTCCTGAGGATAGTGATTTTTTATTCTGATAGGTTTACCACTGTTCTTTATTGCTTTAAAACAGTGTCTTGCACATATTAAACACTTGGTGAATTTGCATGTATGAATGACCTTTTAAAGATTAATTTATCACACAAGTACAGTAACGTCATTATTCACTGCTTCGTGTGTGCCAGGGACTATGTTTCTCATACTCTTTTTTCATTTTTTTTTTTTTTTTAGAGATTTTTACTATCAGGAATGTGTGCTGGCCGGAGAGGCAGAGAGACACAGAGAGACAGAAAGCAAGAAATTACTCCCTAAGGGGGCATGGCTATACTGCAATCCCTTCTCCTCCTTTCTTCTCTCAGGATTTTGGACATGCACACTATGCGCCTGTTGTAAGGGGCTAGGTGCAGGACTTGAACCAGCTATGTGGGAGTCCAGCTACGTAACCATTACTACATCTGCTGGTTCCTCTCTTACTATTTTAATCAGATTGAGAATTATATTTCTTACATTAAAAAGCAAAGGAAGATTATATTTTAGGTTTGTTGAGAACATTAAGACATTGATGATTTTAAAAGGCTAAAATCAAGAACTCTGTAAAGTCTATAAATGACCAAATCAGTGGTTTTACCTTGTCTTCACTTTTAAACATCTCTTTCCAATTTTGTTTTGTTTTTACATTTTTGAGGTCATACTTCTTTATGTACAGTACTATGGTCTTACAAAAACTCACAGGGTGTGAGTAAAAGTATTCTTTCTCTTTGTCTTCTTAATAAGGAATTGTTATGTACAGTTTTACCTATCTCTGACTGGACCAATGGTTGATACACGTGGATTTTTCAGATTATCTCCTACAGTCTTCTACTTGGAAATTACAAATTCTTCTTTCATTGGCCATGTTAAGAGCATCTCTGCTAATTTATGAGATCTTTTGTTGCTTGATTTTTAATGAATAGGCTTTTTCTTTATAACTGTATCTCACAGGAAAGGATGTCACAGAAAATTCAGTACATATTTGCAGAATAACCACTGGAGTGAGTTTTGAATGTTTAATAACATAATACAATGTTAAATGTTGGAAGTGATAAATATGTTTATATCATTGATTTGTTTATTGCAAACTATATTGATGCTTTCAAAGACCATTTTGTACCCTGCAAAGATATGTAATGATTATATGTAAATCATAAATTAAATAAATATTCGAAGAAGAAAAAATAAGAAAAGTTAAAAAATAGAAAAAACACGTGATTAATTAGTGATATTGGTAGTAGGGAGTACAGCATCAGAGACTTATTCTTTTCTCTGGTAGCTTCCAACAAGAATATGATGTAATACATATGTTGAGAGATTATATCAAGATACCATTTTTATTTAAGTGAGAAATAAAAAGTCACATCATCTTGTCTTAAGAGCTGATCTATAAACAGAAGTTTCTCTGTAGCTGAACTAGTTAGTTTCTCTTATGTTCTGTGATCATAAATACTGAATTACCACATTGCAAACCTATCAGGAAAAAAAAGAAAGATGGTTTGTTTTTTAAGTTGCTTATATTTTTTCACTATTGAAATTTATTTCCAGTTGCAATTCAATGCTTGGAGACAGTTTTTAAGATCAGCCCAGAAGATACACACCTCGCAGTTTCACAGCCCTTGACAGAAATGTTCACAAATTCCTTCTGTAAGGTATGTTGGTATTGTTGTCTCATTACTGTCTAATGTACGCATAACTTACAATTTTATGTTGGAATTTTTAAGAATTATTTAATTTAATTAATTTATTTTTAAAATTTGATCAGAGACAGGGACAGAGAGAGAGAGAGAGAGAGACAGAGACAGAGAGAAAGTAAGAAAGCAAGCCACCAGATCTGAGACTCAAACCATGGTCAGCCATGTGGGAGTGTCCAGGACCTAACTAGCACACCACCTGCTGGTTCCCAATGTTGTATTGTTAATAGTCAAGGGGCCAGGCCTATAAATATTGGGCTATCGGAAAAGTCATGACATATTTTTTTTATGTAAAAATGTGTCATGACTTTTCCAATGACCCAATATTTAACTTCTTTCTGGGTATAAGATAGATATTCTCTCAGGATAGAATTCAGGACCTAAAACAATTCATTTCATGTACTTTAGATGTTTGTATGAATTGCTATTCTCATCCTTTTACCTTCTTTTATGTTTAATGATATGTCGTAGTCCATTTTTAAATCCTTTTTGGTATCAGAGTGTTTTTACATTTCCAACATCTGAATTGCTATTCCCATAACGCGTGGGATACAAGTTGAAAGCAAAAGTTTTAACATTTAGAAAGCAACTATGGACGTAGATTCATCTGGAATTGTATCATCACTTCTGAAGCAGATTTTATGAAATTTGGCTACTGACAGAGAGGCAGAAATCAAGAAATCACCCCCCAGAGGGGATGGCCACACTACAATCCCTTCTCCATTCTCCTTTTGGGATCTTGGGCATGCACTCACATGCGCCCGGCGTGAGTTTAAGCCACTGGGCCTGGGACTCAAACCACGGTTGGCTACATGGGAGTCCACCAACATAACCATTATGCCAACTGCTGGTCCTAGATATTTATATTTTTAATAAAAGTGTTGGATAGAGTTAGGTGCTATGGTGTGCGACAGCTACTGGAGAGGCTGAGATGGGGGAATCATGAAGGTTAAGACCAGCCTGAGCAATATAGAAAGACCCTGTCTCTAAAAACAACATGTGAAAATACTTTTTTCCATTATTTTGTTAACACTATTATTTAGGTGTTAGATTTTATGACATAGAATTACAGATGCTTTATCAACATGTGGTTAATTTATTTATTACTTTTTATAGCACCATGTGATGACTTATGTACTTAACAGAAATATATTGATTTTTTAATTTAATTTCAGAATGACATTCTGCCTCTCTCAAACTCAGTGCCTGAAGATGTGGGAAAAGCTGACCAGTTAAAAGATGAAGGTGAGGGCCAGCAGATGACATGGAAGACAAGGTGCTGAATTCCACATAGACAGCTATGCAGTTCAAGTCCTGGACCTGGTGGCTTTAAAATCATGCTGGGCACATGTGTGTGCATGATCAAAATCCAGAGAGGATACTAGAGGAAAAGGGATTGTGGTATAGACATCCCTCCTGGGGATTGATTTCTCACTTTCCCTCTCTCTCTGGCAATTGCATGTACCCTATAACCAAAAAAGAAAAGAAAAGAAAACAAAATGAAGGTGAATGCTTCATATGAAAATTATTTAGTTTAGCAATGCTTTCTGCTATTTTGGAGAAAGTAACTGTCATCAATACTATTTATACTATCAAAACTGGATTTAAGTCCATGTGACATTCATGAAACAAATGAATGTGGTGGGTAAGAAGCCTGGAATTGCAGAGTGGCTTTTGGGCAGCATAGGTCTGGCTACTTCTAGGAAAGCAGATCTGTTCTGAGTAAGATGTCTAGAACAAACAACCTAAATGCTGATTTAGTTATAACTATATTTGCTACTTGTACTCTGGGACATGAAATTCTTCTTTATGCTTAATCAAAAAGAAGAAAATGATTTTCAGTATTATCTTAACTTTTATGTATTTAGTGTTTTTGAGTTCTTTATTTATTAAGGCATGCCCATGACACTTGAGCTGTTCATTAGCACATTTCATTACCACATTACTAAATTTTCTAGTAGCTTGCTCTTGAAGCATTCTTGTTTTAAATGAGTAAGTCATTCTTGAGGATCTGTCTTGTTTTTCCATTCTGTTAATTATGTTAAACTATACAGGAGAGCCAGGTCAGGTCTATAAGCTTTATGCTAAGAGGGTATAGGTTGCAGTTCTTTTTAGCAACTGTGAAACCATATATTGCTAAAATACATATATGTGTTTATGTAATATATAAATAATAATATAAATTCCCTGTCCTTTACATAGACAGAGTTATTAGAGTCATACACAACCATTTTCTGGCTTTTTCTTTAGTTCATACCCTGAATAATGTTGTGTTTGAAAAAGAATCACTAGGGTCAGCAAGTGACATGGTGGTAAGGCACTGGACACCCACCTGGACAACCGTGGTTTGAGTCCTGGACCTGGTGGCTTGCTTTCTCATTTTCTCTCTCTGTCTTTCTCTGGTGAGTGTAGGTGCCCTGTAGCAAATTAAAAAATAATAATAATGATAAAGAAAATTAAATAATTTTTTTTAAAAATCACAAAAGGTACAG
>NW_006209026.1:991-56264 GCF_000334495.1 Tupaia belangeri chinensis | reverse complement strand
GGAAAGAGTATGCTTTTCCTCATCCTTGGACTTGGTCATCTTTCTAGTTCTGTAAGTATGCATGCATGTCACTGTTTTGAATGATTGTGTAATGTTACATGGAACGGTTTGACCTCAACTTGCTTACCTAGACAGATTATTTTGTAATCCCAAGAAACACTGTCTTTGGTACCTTTGTCTATACTTCTTCTCACTATTTTGTGATTATCTTCTTAGAATTATATTGGGTCATTGGAAAAGTCATGATGTCTTTGCATAGAAAAATATGTCATGACTTTTTCGACAACCCAGTATTATAAAAGTACTTCGTTTCCAGTAAATAGAATGGACTCAGTTTTCTATTTTAAAATTTCTTTCACAAAATGATATTCTCACCATGTCTTAATATCTTAGAATAACATGACTTTTGTCAAAAGTCATAAAATACTATTTCACCAGTTCTGAAATAGCATTTTATGACTTTTGACTAAAACATTCTTGATTTTCTTCTAGACTTTGTTTTCCAGTGTTAAGGATTTTTGTCCTGTCTTGAGCTGCCAGTAGGTTCATGTACCTACTATTTGAACAGAATCCTAACTTGTTTCCTGGCTTTAAGTTTTAAGTAAAGTTCTTTAGCATTTCTTTGATTTATTAAAGATAAAACTGCTTTTCTTGAGATTAAAAAATATATTAAAAAATACCTGTTTAATGACCATAGTAAGATTTATAGCATCAGCTAGGTGCCACCTTATAGTATATTCATTCTAAGACTTTCACGCCTAAAGTCAGACAGGTATTCACTGATATGTACATACCAGCTAAACGTGCTATTGAAAGTAGTTAAATTACTTAAGGAATTTTGTGAATCAATAAAATGTGGGGGAAAAAGGAATGGAAAACAACTGTAGACACCTAAGATAGTGTGGGAGGAGGGTGGGAAATGACAGAGGGTGAGAAGTAGGGGTTAAAAAAAAAAATACACACACACACACACACACACACACACACACACACACAGAAGCCCATGCGTGCGCATGTGCACATCATGTTTTATTGTCAAATAATGTTCCCTCTTGTAGATACATCTCCTTGCAGTATATTTTGGATGGGAAATCACATTTTGTATGCTGTGACAATGCTCAGAGAATGAATGTAAATTAATTAATTAAAAATGTTTCAGAAGAAAATTACATTACGTTTGTAACTAGATTCTAGCTTTGTCCATAGTTTTAGTTTAAGGTATTTTGTGAATCAATAAAATGTGGGGGAAAAATAAAAGAATAGCATGACTTTCATCAGTTACATGCAAATTAATGAAATAACCACATCCCCTTTGTCATCCAAGTTATACAGATTTATTGGTCAGAGTTTTCAAAAAGCTTATGGAAGTGCCAGCAGATGGTGTAGCAGTTATGTTGCTGGACTCCCACATGGCCAACTGTGGTTCGAGTCCCAGACCCTATGGCTTGAATACACATTCCCCAGTGTGTATGCATGCATGCCCACAATCCTGGGAGGAGAAGGGATTGTGGCATGGCCATCCCGCTGGGTGGTGATTTCTCACTTTTCCTCTCACTGTCTCTGTCCCTCTCTCTCTGTCCTGTGAGTGCATGTGCCCCAAGGCAAAAACCTCACACAGGATGAAAAATCTATGCATACACTTCAAACGTTTTTGATCACAAAAGTATGGGTATATCTCCTAGGGTTGTAAGAGTTAAAGGAGACCATCTTATAGGAGAGTACCATATAACTATTAGTATAAATAATAGTTTTGTACGTTTATTCCACTGTTTCCATAACCTTTTTTTTTTTTTTGAGAGATATTTTTGCTATAGCTGCCTGTGATCACCAAAGAGACAGAAAGCAAGAAATCTTCCTCTCAGGCTTTTGGTCATGCACACACACATGCCTGGTGTGAGTTTTAAGCCGCCAGTTCTGGGACTGAAACCTCTCAACTACATGGCAGTCCAGCGATGTAACCATCACTCCATTTTCTAGTCCCTTCCATGAACTTTATTAAGTATCTGCATATTCCCAGAGCATTTATATTTAAATTACTCAGATATTCATATATTCTTTTCACATGTTAGTTCCTAATTAAAAGTTTAATTTGATTTTTTTTCCCCACCTAGATTTTTATGATGTCAAATCTATATTTTTTTTTGGAGAGGTTTTTACTCTAGGGCGCTAACTGCTGGTCCCGGGATAATATACTGTCACTGGACTCCCACGTAGTCGGCCACGGTTCGAGTCCCGGACCCGGTGGCTTAAAGTCACGCTGGGTGCGTGTGCATGCGTGCCCAAGATTCCGAGAGGAGAATGGAGGAGAAGGGATTGCGGCATGGCCATCCCCCCTGGGGATGATTTCTTGCTTTCTGTCTCTCTGTCTTCTCTGTCTGTCTGGTGAGCACATGCGCCCTATAGCAAAAACCTCTCCAAAAAAAGAAAAAAAAAACAAACCAGTATATTATCCACATACTAACATTTTACTTTTGCAGCTTTCTTGGTTTAACTCAAGTAACAATGTAGAATAAATGGAAGATTAAAATTTCCTATTTGTCCCTCAGGTTTACTCCCTCTACATGGCAGAACATTGGAAAATTGCATTCCCTGTGTTTCGACATAATGAATGTTAGTAAGACAAAGGTTAGGGAGACATGTAGGGTGAGATTCATTTCCTATAGCAAGATGGGTAGGTTAGATTACCTTCTGCCTTTGCTTTTAACCACAAGCTTTTATTTATTATTTCCACTAAGGCATATCACATCTAAGATATGAGACATATAAAGTTTAAGTGATTGTCATTTTCTCCAGATTTTGCCATTTGCGTGGAAACATGCCCATGCTAGAGTGCAAAAGTTGAGTTATTCAGGGCTACCTGTTGCACTTATCTGACTGTGTCGATTAGGACTTCTAGCCAACTCATACCTTCCTAGAACATTGCTTTCAAGTATTTCAGAAGTCTTACTTCTGAAGAAGTGCAGTAAGGTCAGAAAAAAGCAGATCATAAAAGTATAGGTATATCTCAAAGGGTTGTGAGAGTTAAAGGGGACCAACATATAGGAGAGTACCATGTAGCCATTAATAGACCGTACAAGGGCTTCATTATTATATCTTCTCTTCACACATTTCTTCATTTGTGTTCTGATTTTTTACATAGTGAATATTTTATGACTTTAAGCTTATTAACTTACATTATAATATGCATAATATGCATAATTTGTGGTGTGTGTGTGTGTGTGTATATATATATACAAAGTTGCTGGTTTAGGGAAAGTTGAAAGGGACTCATAAAGTCCTTTGACAGGTATATCCTTCCTTAAAAGCCCTTTGCCGGGATTACCTTTCTTTTCTTTTTTTTTTAAAGAATTATTTATTTAGTTTTATTTATATATATATACACACACACACACACACACATATTTGAGGTGGCTTACAGGAAAAGACATAGATCAAGTTTCTTTTTATTTTCTTTTTTTTTTTTTTAAGAATTATTTATTTAGGGACCAGCAGATGGTATAATGGTTACATCACTGGACTCTCTCGTGGCCAACCATGGCCGGAGTCCCTGACCTGGTGGCCTGAAACTCATGCCAGGCCCATGTGTGCGTGTGCCCAAAATCCCAAAAGGAGAATAGAGGAAAACGGAGTGAGGCATGGCCATCCCCCCAGAGGGGATGATTTCTTACTTTGTCTCTCTGGCAAACACATGCATCCTATAGCAAAAATCTTTCTCTAAAAAAAAAAATAATAAAATAATTTTTTACTTAATTTTATTTATTATTATTATTATTTTTTTAATTTGACCATAGAGAGAGAAAGGGAAAGTGAGAAAGTAACTCACCAGGTCTGGGACCCAAACTGTGTTCAGCCTTGTGGGAGTCCAGCACCCTAACCACCACACCACTTGCCAGCCCCCTACAATACAGTTTTAGTTATAGTAGTAATAATAAAATGCCACCCCAAGACAAAAATGTCCTACAGCAACAGCAAAATCTTAGTAACCCAGAAAAATAAAATCTGTGACAAGGAAATCTATTCAAGTAGCTGGGATAATGTAGTTAACTTTGTGCATAATCATAAAAAGCTGTATTATCCTCTCAGCTTTTTTAGAGGCTTTATATTAATTTATTGGGAGGGGTGGGATCAAAACAATTATTTTAAAAAGATTTATTGAGATATAATTCATGTACCATGCAGTTTATTCCTTGAAAATGTACAATAAACTCGTTTTTAGTATATTCATGGAGTTGCTCAGCTATTATCGTAGTCAGTTAGAGAACATGTTTATTGCCCCAGAAGGAAACTATGTACCATCAGCAGTCACTGTTAATATTCATTTCTGATTCCTAATTTGCAATAACTTTCGTATGATTTTGGATGCTTTTATCTACCAGCCTCTCCTTTTAATTTTCTTGTTCCTGTTCCCTACAAATGTATACCCCTCTCTTGCCATTACGTAGCTAATGATTATTAAGAACAAGGAAAGTTGCTGGTTTAGGGAAAGTTGAAAGGGACTCATAAAGTCCTTTGACAGGTATATCCTTCCTTTTCTTTTTTTTTTTAAAGAATTATTTATTTAGTTTTATTTATTAATTCATTTATTTTTTTAAAAAATTTGACCAGAGAGAGACACAGAGAGAGAGAGGGAAAGTGAGAAAGCAAGCTACTAGGTCCAATATATGGACCGTAGTCGGCCATGTGGGCATATCCAGCGCTTCAACCACCACGCCACCTGCTGGTCCCCCAGGTATATCCTTCCTTTTAATCCCAGTTCTAATATTTTCAATTTTGAACATTAGTGCTTATGCACAAGACACTTTTTCTCTCCATTTAATGGAATATAGAAAATAGCCACAGGAAACCTCTTGTTTTGCTGATCAGCTTAACCTAGCTAAGTTATTGCCAGATGTATTTATGGATGCCCTTCCTGAAAATCAGTACTCTGTTTGTTAGCCATGGTATCTGAAATTCTGTCTTTCTAGAAATTAATCTCCTCAAATTCCCTTTTAACAAAACTTTATCTCTGAAAGGGATAGCACATAAAAATATTATCTGGTAATAACCTGTTAGTGTGATTAGTTTTACCACCTCATCCATAGCAGAGTTCTGAGAGCTTGGTTATTCAGCAGATGTGTGTTTTTTACAGGGGAGGAGTGGAAGATAAGGTTCCAATTGAGATGGTGATTAGGGTAGGTGTCACATCTGGAAAGGGTGGGGAAGATCTAAAAGAGGTGAGAGATGAAGGTAAGGTGAGAAGAGACTGAGGTTTGCCATGAGAAAGTCATAATTGTGGCATGTACTCACTTAGGTCTGGATTTCATAAGGTATACTGAACAGTAAATGTTTATGACTGCATTGCTAAAATTATTTAGCAGATGGCAAAATAGTTATGTCACTGGACTCCCACTTGGCCAATTGTGGTTTGAGACCAGACTTGGGGGCTTGAAACTCATGCAGGGTGTGTATGCGTGCATGCCCCAAAGACCCACTGCAGGGGTGATTTCTCACTTTCTGTCTCTTTGTCTCTCTCTATTGCTCTGGCAAGCACATGCACCCTACAGCAAAAACCTCTAAAGGAAAAAAAATTATTCAAGGACACTGAAAGCCAAAAAGTGTGAATTCTATATGTAAAATGTATTTCTAGTATGACTGACGTCATATAACACCTTCATACTATTGTAGTTTCTGTGATTAAAATTTAGTTTCTATGATTGGGCCACCAGGTGGCATGGTAGTTAAGGCACTGGACATTCCCACATGGCCAGCCACGGTTCGAGTCGCAGACCTGGTAGCTTGCTTTCTCACTTTCCTTCTCTCTGTGTGTCTATCTTTCTCTGGTAAAATTAAAATAACTGAATGAATAAATAAAATTAAAGAATTCTTTAAAAGAAAAAATTAGTTTCTATGATTAATATTTATCCATCAGACTTTTCCTGGGCATATATTTACCATACATCTTAATTATTTTGTTTTAGGCAATAACCACATGAAAGAAGAAAATTATGCTGCTGCAGTGGATTGTTACACACAGGCAATAGAACTGGATCCAAATAATGCTGTATATTATTGCAACAGGTAAACTGGCACTATATGGCAGGTTCATAGTTCTTAAATATTTATGTTAATAACTGGAAGAAACTGTAAAGCTTATTAATTGATCAGTTTTTAAAGTTTAGTACAACAAGGAGGAGGAAAAAATAAACTTATAAGCTTATTTAGAGGCAACCAACCATTGTTAATGAACTTTTGGCATATTTTGTTTCATGTAAGTTTACTCCATTTTCGATTCGACTTTGTTCACTGGGCATCTGTAGAGTAGTGTTTGCTCTTGCTTCTGGTTTCATGTTACACAGACTTGAGTAGGTAATGCGTTCTACGTTTATGTCAGTTACAAGTTCGCTAACAGAGCTATCGTAGCGAAATGGTTAAGAGCAGGGGTTCTGGACCTGGACTCTCTGGATTCCCATTTCTGGCTTGGCTTCTGTAACTTTGAGCACTTACCTTCCATATCAGTAGTTATCCTTTAGTTACCCTATCTGTGAAATGTGGATAGTAACAGTCTTTACCGCATAGGGTTGTTACGGAAAGCAAATGGTTAGTATAGGTAAAGTGCTAGGTAAATATCTAGTAAAGAGTTTTATACACCACAGAAAATATCTATTCCCATTATTAATTATGAAGCCTGTTTTTTTAACCTTGATCACATGTGAAGAAAAATTCAGATTTACGAAGACTCAAATATGTTGTCACTTATCTTTCTCTGATCTACCAGTTTAGTAGTAACTCTGATAACATAAAAAGGAAATGATATTAGTCTGATAGGACTTGCTCCGAATTAATCTAGTTGTTTCTTTCTTTTTAAATCTTTCTTTTTAAAAATTTGTCTGTAACTAATTTATTATGAAAATTTTTATAGTTGAGTGAATTTTACAGTGGACAGTCATGTAGCCACTCCTAGATTTTGCCATCAATATTTCATTGTAGTGCTAGCCCCATAGCCTATTGGTTAAGGGAGTTGGATCCTCCATTGCCAATTACAGTTTGAATCTCAACCTTAGCAGTTTGAAAAACACACCAGGGAGGCCAGCAGGTGGTGTGGTGGTTAATGCACTGGACTTTGACATGGCCAACAGCGATTTGAGTTCCAGACATGGAGGCTTGAAAATCATGCCTGGCACATGTGTGTATGTGCCCAAGATCTTAGGAGGATGGAAGAGAAGGGACTGTTGTGTGGTCCTCTCCTTTCAGGGGGTAATTTCTCAGAAAATCATTCACTATTTCTCACTATTTCTCACTATTTCTCTATTTCTCTCTAATGCCCTATGACAAAATAAGTAAATAAAGTAAAACCTAAGAAAGAAGCACACCAGGCATATGTGCATACGTGGCACAAATCCCATAAAGATGAAGAAACGGAAGAGGAGGGATTGCAGTGTGAGCAAATTGGGGGAGTGCTTTCCCCTCCTCCATCTGTCTCTGTGAGCACATGCACCCTTTGCAATTATAAGGAATTTCAGTGTATTTGCTATATAACATCTTTATCTGTGTCTCTGTGCCACTATTTTATATTATCTTTGATGTATTTCAAAGCAAATTGCGCCATCAGTACACTCCCTTCTAAGTAATATGCATATTATTGTCTAGAGTTCAATATTTTCTTACTTTTTTCTTTAAGGTAAAATTTGCATGCAATAGAACATGAATTTTAAGTGTACTTGTACTGAATTTTGAGAAACACATACATCTGTTTAACCCAGACCCCATCAGATATGCAGGAAGTTCCTCATGCCCCTTCTCAGTCAGTGGCCTATAACCAGAGGCAACCGGTGTTTTGTTTATTCCCACCACAGATTACATTATTATCTTCAGCAGTTTCATATGAAAGTAATCTTTTTTTTTTTTTTTTTTTTTTTTTATTTTACCAGAGGATGACTGCTTATCAGAAAGAGATGGAGACAGGGAACCAGCAGTTAGCATAATGGCTATGTCGCTGGACTCCCACGTAATCGACCGCGGTTCATGTCCCGGACCCGGTGGCTTAAAACTCACGCCGGTCGCATGTGCGTGCGTGGCCAAAATCCTGAGAGGAGAACGGAGGAGAAGGGATTGCGGCGTGACCATCCCCCTGGGGGGTGATTTCTCGCTTTCTGCCTCTATGTCTCTCTCTGTCTGTCTGGCGAGCGCACGCGCCCTATAGCGAAAACCTCTCCAAAAAAAAAAAAAGAAGAAAGAGATGGAGACAGAGAGAAAGAAGGGCAAAGTAAGAAACCGTCCTCCTTGGTACATACATGGTCATGCCACAGTCTCTTCTCTGTTTCTCCCTCCTTTTGGGATTTTTGGGCATGCGTGTACATGCACCCGGCATATTTCTCAAGGAGCTGGGTCTGGGACTTGAACCACATGGCCAGGCATGTAGAATCCAATACTTTAGTCACTAGGGCACAAGATGGCCCCACGTATTTTTTTTTTAAGACTTCAGCATAATGGTCTTGAGGTTCAACCATGTTGTTGTATATATTAGTAGTTCATTCCTTTTTATTGCTCACTGGTACCCTGTTGTTTGACTGTTTCACAATTTGAATAACCACTTTTTTTATTAGAATAGAACAAGATAAAATTCTGTCAAGTTCAGATGTAAGGTTCTGCTTGAGTCCAGCCAACCAACTCTACTTCCAGTGACAGCATTAATGCATAGAAGATATTTGATAAGAACCTGTCAAATAAATACATGGTTGAATGATAAGAAGAATATGTGAAAAAGAAGGCCTTTAATAAAACAAAAGCAAACTATGAAGTTTACAAATGATGCTGTAATATTCTGATACATGTGGAATTTTCAAAAAGTTTATCAGGACCAGCTGGTGGTGTGGTGGTTAAGGCGGGTAGATCCCACATGGCTGACTGCGTGGTTCAAGTCCTCGAGCCAGTGACTTGAAAAACATTCCAGGCACGGGACCAGTAGTTAGCGTAATGGCTATGTCGCTGGGTTCCCATGTAGTCGACTGCAGTTTGAGTCCTGGACCCGGTGACTTAAACTCACGCCCGTTGCGTGTGTGTGTGTGCCCAAGATCCTGAGAGGAGAATGGAGGAGAAGGGATTGTGGTGTGGTCATCCCCCCTGGAGGGTGATTTCTTGCTTTCTGTCTCACTGTCTCTCTCTGTCTTTCCGGTGAGCACATGCGCCCTATAGCAAAAAAACAAACAAACAAAACAAAACAAAACAAAACAAAAATTCCAGGCACATGTGCATGTGTGCCTAAAATGGGGAAAAGAGAATAGAGAAGGGACTGTGGCATGAGCGTCCCTCCTAGGGAGTGCTTTCTCACTTTCTCTGTCTGTCTCTCTTTCTCTGTCTCTCTGATGAGAGTGTGTGCCTTATAGCAAAAAAATGTTTTAAATCCTTCAAAAATTCATTAATGTGAAAAAAATTATATGTGAATATCACATTTTTGTACCAAAATAAACCCAGACATTAATTCTGTTTTTCTACAAACTTCGTGAAGTCCTCATGTGTGATCATGTTATCAAGAGGTAGGTTAAATTAAAACCTTATAAGATTCTACTGCACAGTCACCTGGGCTGCCTCTAAAGCTTGTTTTTTGTTTGATGGTTTGTCTACCCAAGATTTATAGTTGTTATTTATGGGAGGTTTGGATCTGTAAGGAATTTGGTTGGCATGCTGAAAACCTTAATTTATGTTTTCACAAAAAAAATCCCTTTATTAATCTGTTCTAACAATTTAGCCTAAAAAAAATAGAAAAGTCCACGGGCCAGCAGGAGGCATGGTGGTTAAGGACACTAGACTCTTACATGGCCGACCATGAGTTGTGTCCTGGACCTAGTGGCTTGCTTTCTCACTTTCCCTCTCTCTCTTTGTATCCTTTTCTGGTCAAATTAAAACAAACAAACTTTAAAGTTTAAAAGTTTAAAGTTTATTTATTTATTTATTTACATATTTAATACAAACACTGAATAAAGCTTTAGGTTTTTTATAAGACTGTGATAGCCATAAATATCTTCATAGTTAATAGCCTTGCCAACTACCTCTGGCCATTTTTCTTAGCCAAGTGATGGCTGAGAGTTGGAAGCTCAGAATAGCAGGTGTAAATCCTTTTAATAGTCACTTTCATAATCTTATTACTAATCAAAATATCAAAATATTTTTTACATGCTAGCCAAGATGAACCTAAGTTTACTTTCTTTAATAGTTATTTAGTTTTATTTATCATTATTATTATTATTTTAAAATTTGTTACAGAGTACATGTGCTCACCATAGAGTGAGAGAGAGAGAAAGGGAGGAAGCAAGCCACCAGGTCTGGGACTCAGATTGTGTTCAGCCATATGGCAGTCCATCACCTTAAGCACCATGCCACCTGCTGGCCTCTAAAATTTACTTTTTATATAAGTGATTTTTCTATTTGTTAGAAAATGCTTAGTTGACATATTTCTTAAGCATGGTCTTTTCCAGATTTTTAGTGGCTATTTCAGCTTTTAAGAATCTACTGTTATTTCAGGCTCAGCTTAGGCACAAGGAAAATCCAAGTCCACCCCTGAAAACCTATCATGTATTTTGGCTTGTTTTTATGTACTTCTAGCACGTAATATATCGTGTAATATTTATATAGGCTTATTGTATGTGCTGGCCTCCCTTATACCATATTTGTTTTATTTCTTCAGGTCAGGGGTAGATATTGGGACTCAGGTCTGCTTGTATCCCCTGTGCAGCCAAGCCCTGTACATCGTAGTTCAGCCAATTCGTGTGGATAAATGGAGGGCTGTAAAAGAAAGGAACTCCCAGGGACATTGAAGCAACTAGCCATTCACATTAATGCTTCTATACATGAACAATGAATAATTAAGTGTAGGCCTAAACACTTCCGAGTACTTTATAATATAAAATGAACAGTGCTGTCCTCTGTAATCTGTGCCTACATGAACATGATGCTCTTATATCCTTTGTACAACTTCAGTCCTGAGTATATCACTTTGCCTATAGTAGGCTCATGGTTCCGGGATGGGTGGTGGGTTGAATGAGTTCGGGTGATCAGTTTCTTCACTTGCAAAATACTAATTACTTCAAAGCATAGCTGCAAGGAGTAATAATATATATGTCTCTACTATAGTCTTGAACTTTCAATATTAATTTATTTACAAGAAGTAATACTTTATTGTGGTAATAGATGTTTGCTTTAATTTATTTATGCAGTATATGTGGAATATGAAGTAGGTGTGAATTTTTTTTTCCTTTTGCTTTGTTTCTTTCTTTCTTTTAATTGTCAGAGCGCAGGGACAGAGGGGAGAGGAAGAAAAGATCTCCCAGTGGGACATGCTTATGCCGCAGTTTCCTCCTCTCTATCCTGTCAGGATTTGGGGTGTGCATGCACATGCATCTGGTGTACTTTTCAAGCTGCTGGGGTTGGGATTCAAACCGTGCTTTGCATGTGGGCTCTGGCTTCCAATGCACAGTGCTTAACCACTGAGATGCAGGGCTGATCCCTGCCTTGTTTTTTTAATAAAAGTAAAACATAAATTCATGCTTTTTCTCTAGTAAGATAAAGAAAGTGAGGCTATCTGAAAACATGGTGACTCTGTATTATTCTACTGAAATTTCATTAGTTATGCCCTGATAACCAGGCAGCAGCAGAGACAGAGAGTGTAGACTACATTGTTATTCATTTCAGACATGGGCATGTTTAGCGTCATCTCACAGATGATTCAGATATAGCCTGGTGTCTCTTTCCTTTCCTGGCCACAGAGGCTCAGACGCCTCTCCTTTTCCATTTGTGAGCTGCACAAATCTGCTTTCACCCTAGCTTGCAGTTCGTGTTCTAAAGCTGTTAAGATTGAAACACGATCATCCTCTTTCCTTCCACCCACTTATTTTTTTTCCTGAGTCTGATCCTCCTGTTTTATTCCTGATTTTTTATTTTTCAAGTTTATTTATTTCTTCAATCAGAGAGAGAGAGACAGGGATATATATAGAGGGAGAGACAGAGAGAGAGCGAGAGAGCACTTCCACAGGATCCTGATGCTGTAATCTATTTCCAGCCTCAGCCAGCTCTGGGTCATGGACTGGCACACCTGTGCCTGACATATCAGAGAGGTTTCTGTATGGGAACCTGGAGCTTTTCCCATGTGGGTCACTCGCAGAGTATTGCCTTTTGCCACTGTGCCACTGTCAGACCCCTTATTTCTTATCTTTTTGTCAGTACCTGAAGCCAGGGATGTTAGCATCTTGTTCTGTGCATCCTTTTCCCATATACCTTCCAAATAGCTCATTTGTTCTTTGCTGCCTTAAGTCCAAGTTCTTAACTTTTGCTGAGTTAATGTAATAGGGACTTTAAAGTAGTCTCTTATTTGTATTCTCAGTCCCCACTCCAGTCTTCTGCCAAAAGGATCTTTATAAAATGTGAAATTGAGACTGCCAGCCAGTGGTTAAATGACCTGGATCCCACATGGCCAGTTTCAGTTCCAGTCTTGGGTCTGGTGGCTTAAAATTGCAAAGCTTGACCAGCAGATGGCATAATGGTTAAATCGTTAGACTCCCACATAGTTGACTATAGTTTGTGTCCCGGACCTGGTGGCTTAAAACTTACTCTGGAGTGCTTTGAAAAATTCATTTTATGCCCTAGAAAGATGTACAACAATTAAATATAAATAAGGAATTATAAAATAGAAAAAAAAAAAAACTTAACACCAGGTGCATGTGTGTGTGCGTGCCCAAAATCCTGAGAGGAAAATGGAGGAGAAGGGATTGTGGCATGACTATCCCCTCCCCCCCCCCACCAGGGTGGGGGAGTGATTTCTTTCTTTCTGTCTGTCTCTCGGTGAGCGCACATACCCTATAGCAAATATCTCTGTCTCTAAAAAAGAAAAAAGTTGTCAGGCTTGTGTGTGTGCCCCATATCCTGGCAGGATGGAGAAATGGAGAAGGGATTGTGGTGTGCCCATGCCCCATCTGTGGGTGTTTTCTCCCTCTCTATCTTTGTCTTTCTCTCTGGTGAATGCATATGTCCTCTGGCAATTAAACAACAAGAACAATAACAAAAAAGAAAATTAGTATTATCAATTTTCACCGGTTGTCCCAAAATATCTTTTATAGCTATATTTTTTATCCAGAATTCAATCAAGTAAGTTTTGTGCATTGTGTTATGTCACTTTAGCCTCTTTTTTTGGAGAGGTTTTTGCTATAGGGCATGTATGCTTGCCAGACAGACAGAGACAGAAAGCAAGAAATCACCCCCCAGGGGGATGGCCACGCCGCCATCCCTTCTCCTCCATTCTCCTCTTGGGATCTTGGCCATGCACACACATGCACCCAGCATCAGTTTAACCCACCAGGTCCGGGACTTGAACCACTGTTGACTACATGGGAGTTCAGCAACATAGCCTTTACACCAACTGCTGGTCCCAGGGACTCATACATTTTTTAAAAAAGAATATTTATTTAAATTTTATTTATTCAATCATTTAATTTGACTGAGAGAGACAGAGGGAGAGAGAGGGAAAGTGAGAAATCTCTGTCTGTCTGGCAAGCGCACGCGCCCTATAGCAAAAACCTCTCAAAAAAAATAGTTCACTATTGTGTTATGATCAATCATTATAACAGTAACTTTTGGTACTTAAATTATCCTATATTTGACTGGGGGTTTTCTGTCTCTGTCTGTCTGGCAAGCGCACGCGCCCTATAGCAAAAACCTCTCAAAAAAAATAGTTCACTATTGTGTTATGATCAATCATTATAACAGTAACTTTTGGTACTTAAATTATCCTATATTTGACTGGGGGTTTTCTGTCTCTGTCTGTCTGGCAAGCGCACGCGCCCTATAGCAAAAACCTCTCAAAAAAAATAGTTCACTATTGTGTTATGATCAATCATTATAACAGTAACTTTTGGTACTTAAATTATCCTATATTTGACTGGGGGTTTTCTGTCTCTGTCTGTCTGGCAAGCGCACGCGCCCTATAGCAAAAACCTCTCAAAAAAAATAGTTCACTATTGTGTTATGATCAATCATTATAACAGTAACTTTTGGTACTTAAATTATCCTATATTTGACTGGGGAACCTTTTAATGTATTATCTGGATATGTAAAAATTATATATATAATTTATTTGTTTTTAGAATTATTTAATTTTATTCACCTTTTTTTCTCCCACTCTCCCACAGGGCATGTGCACTCATCAGAGAGAGAGAGACAGAGAGGGAGGGAAAGTGAGGAAGCAAGCTGCCAGGTCTGGGACTCCATTCACCGTGGGCCATGTGGGAGTCCAGCACCTTAACTACCACTCTACCTGCTGGCCCTGGAAATGTATTTTTTGAAAAGTCATTGGCTTATATAGATCATTTCAGTTCATATCCCAGTGTTGTGGAGTTCTCCCTCACCTCCCCCCATTTTATATTTGTCTCTTTCTTCTCCCAAAGTGAAAACCTTGCTTCCCAGCACCTCCAGTATGTTTACTCATTTGCTCCATCCTTCAGTATCCTTCAGGTAGTATTGCAACACCAATATTATATCACCGACAAAGCTGCTGAATGAAGGATTTCTTTGTAATTTTCCTTTTGTCTTTAGAATACATCTCATTAAGAAGATACACTTGAATTACTATGCTCACAAGTTCCTTAAATTTATTTTTGTTATACAGTTAGGTTCTCTTGTTCTTTTTTTACTTCATGTGAAGATTTGCTTTTTGGGACCAGCAGTTAGTGTAATGGCTATGTCGCTAGACTCCCATGTAGTCAACCACGATTCATGTCCCGGACCTGGTGACTTAAACTCATGCCAGGCGCATGTGCGTGCGTGCCCAAGATCTCAAGAGGAGAAAGGAGGAGAAAGGATTGTGGCATGGCCATCCCTCCTGGGGGGTGATTCCTCGCTTTCTGTCTCTCTGTCTCTCTCTCTCTCTGTGTCTTTCTGGTGAGCGCATGTGCCCCATAGCAAAAATCTCTCCAAAAAAATTTTTAAAAAGATTTGCTTTTTCATCTTTTGAAGTCTTTTTTTTTTCTAATATCACCTACTATTCCCATGTAGTCTCTATAGAATGAGAATTAGATTTAAAAAAAAAAATTTCCAGAGGGTATATGTGCTTACCAGAGAGGGACAGTGATGAAGGAGAAGGCACCCACAGTGGGCGTGGTCATGCTGAAATCACTTCTCTTCCATTTCTCCCTTTTTTTTGGGGATTTGGGGCACACATGTGCAAGTACCTGGTATGTTTCAAGCTGCCAGGGCTGGGATTTGAACCATAGTTGGCCATGTGAGATCCAGGTCTCTATGTACAGTGCTTAACCTTTGTATATATTACCTGGCACAGTTTGCTTTTCCTGACCCTCAATAGGTGTACTAGTTGAATGGATAAAGGAGAAAAACTGTGATATTTTATTAATAAAGTGAACCTTTAATAAGTATGACATGATCTTTATTTTATTTTTTATGTTTTGCTATGGAGAGCATGTGCTTGCCTGAAATAGAGAGGGGAAGCGAGAAATCACCCCCTCTGGGAGGGTGGCCATGCTGTAGTCTCTTCTTCATCATCCTCCTCTCAGAATTTTGGGCATGCATGCACACACACCTGGCGTGATTTTCAAGCTGCCAGGTCTGGGACTCAAATTGCGCAGTTGACCATGTGGAATCCATACGTGCGCCTTAACCTCCATCGCACCTACTGGCTCATGGACTTGATAGCTCATCTTGATATGTGGCACTGCTATGTGTACCTGTAGAGTGATAATTCGGGTATTGAGGAGCATAAATATACATGCAGGAAAAAGGCGAAACTTAGTTAAATGAAGAAATACAATAAAAAAGATACACAAAGTTAAGGTGCTGGATCCCACATGGTCCCACACTGGCGATTTGAGTCCCAGACCTGGCAGCTTGAGAGTCATGCCAGATATGTGTGCATGCATGGCCATCCTGGGAGGAGACTGGAAGAGAAGGGATTGTGGCATGGCCATCTCTCTCGGGGGGTTATTTCTCATTTTCCCTCTTGGTCTCTGCCAAGTTCATATGCCCTATAGCAAAAACAAAAACCAAAACCGTAAAGGTTAACATTAAATCCAGAACATAGTTATACGTTAATAGCCTAAACTACAAGCCACGTGGTATTAGTTTTCTTTGAAAACTTTTGTGATATAGCATTTTAGATTTTTTTGATTATGCTAAGACTAAGTGTTAGGTATAGAGAATTTGTTTTCTGATTTCATTTTTTTTTTTTTAAATAAGAGAGAGCATGCAGGGGAGAAAGAGAGATGGGTATTGCTAACAGTGTCTTGTCATGTTGTGGTCTTTCTGCTACAGCCTCCTGGTCAGGTAGGACCACAGATGTGCACCACCACCCCTGGCCTAGAAACTTCACCCAGCCTTGGGAACCAGCAGTTAGCGTAATGGTTATGTCACTGGACTCCCACATAGTTAACCACGGTTCGAGTCCCGGACCCGGTGGCTTATACTCACACTGGGCACGTGTGCGTGCATGCCCAAGATCCCGAGAGGAGAATGGAGGAGAAGGGATTGCGGCGTGACCATCCCCCCTGGGGGGTGATTTCTCGCTTTCTGTCTCTATGTCTCTCTCTGTCTGGTGAGCGCACGCGCCCTATAGCAAAAAACCTCTCCAAAAAAAATAAAAAAGAAAGAAACTTCACCCAGCCTCCTATGTGGCCCCAGCAGCACCCTCCTACTTGTGCCACTGTGGCTGGGCCTTCTGATCACTTTTTTTTTTTTTTTTGCGAGGTTTTTTCTTTAGAGCATGTGTGTGTGCCAGAAAGACAGAGAGAGACAGAGAGACAGAAAGTGAGAAATCACCCCCGGGGGAGGGGGGGTGACCACACTGCAATCCCTTCTCCTCCATTCTCCTCTCCGGATCTTGGGCACGTACGCACATATGCCCAGCGTGAGTTTAAGCTACCGGGTCCGGAACTCGAATTGCAGTCGACTACATGGGAGTCTAGCAACATAGCGATCATGCCAACTGCTGGTCCCTCTGATCACATTTTTAAGACCACAAGTTGGATATTTAAAGATAAGCATTGTCTTTCCATTTCCTGAAGGAGTTTAGCAAATATTTAGGTACAAATTTGTTGCATTTTAAAAATGTTTCTCTCTCTCATTTTGTTCCCCCCTAAGAAAAACTTGTGCCAGAGAGAGGGAAAACAAAACAAAATAAAATAACAAAAACAAAAAAACAAACCAAAACAAAAAAACTCCCCAGTGGGGCCTCATCATGCTGCAGTCCTTCCTCACTCATTTTTCCTTCCCATTAGGATCTTGGGCATGTGTGTACACATGTCTGGAGTATTTTTCAAGCCACTGGGACCAGGATTCAAAGTCTGATTGGCCACATGGGATCTAGCTACCATTATACAGTGCTTAATCACTCCACTATGGGGCTGGCCTCTGTTGTTTTTTTCCTTAATTGTGTTTTTCCTTTCCTTTCCTTTCCTTTCCTTTCCTTTCCTTTCCTTTCCTTTCCTTTCCTTTCCCTTCCCTTCCCTTCCCTTCCCTTCCCTTCCCTTCCCTTCCCTTCCCTTTCCTTTTCATCAGAAAAAAAACCATAGTGCTTTTGTTTATTTATTTATTTTTACTTTTCCAAAACCTCCTTCCCTCTCTTGACCTTTCCACCTTTTATACGTGTGTGTGTATATGCATATTAGGAAAAATGACCCTTGGCAGAGAGAGGAGACGGGGTCATTTATTGTCGTGTGGAATCTCCTTTAGCAGATATACAGAATAAGATGTCAGTGACAGGTCAGACTTTAGCCTGTGACTGGTGAGGTAACACTGCCTGGCCTGCTAAGCCAATAGAAGATCTGGACTTAGTATAGACCTCAGACTCGGTTTCTGCACATGCACCCTGCCACCCTCACCCCACCCCCCAAGTGATTGTGTTTATTAGATGTAATAAAATCATTAAAAACATTTTGTCTCAAAGCTTAGGCCAGTAACCTCATCTTTCTTTCTAGTGAATGCTATTCAGTATTAGAAGAAACTTGGTTTGGTAAATTTATAATCCAAGTTTAGCCTCCTGAGTCAGCAGGATTTAAAGTGTGAATTTACTGTCCACACTGTTTCCCTCAAGCAGTTCAGACAATGGCAGAATAGACCAGTCTATCTGAGCTTCTTTTTTTTTTTTTTATTTTTTTTTAAATTTGATTATATAGCAATTATCTTATACAGCTTGTTTTAGGCATTTTTCTATGGAAGATCTACAAATAGGGACTAGGACAATGTAGTTCCATTAGTACCTAAAAATCTAAATCAGTGCCTTGAAAGCTGCTTATAATAAAAATTTCTTTCTCTTAGGGCTGCTGCTCAAAGCAAATTAAGTCATTACACAGATGCAATAAAGGACTGTGAGAAAGCAATAGCAATCGATTCCAAGTACAGCAAGGCCTATGGAAGAATGGGGTAAGTTTGGGAGAATTTTCAAAATAGTATCAAATGGTATCAGGTATACTGTTCTTTATAGCTTGCTTACCACTGCACTCTCTGAACTAATAAGAAAAGATAAGTGTAAGATTGTGATTTATGTGACTGAACAAGATAATTAGTTTTGGGAGTTTTTTTGCCTTTTTTTTTTTTTTTTTTTTTTAGGTTTTGCCAAAGACCACATGCACTCACCTGAGAGAGAAAGAGTGAGATAAATAACCCCCTTTGGGGGTGGCCATGCTGCAATTTCTTTTCCATTCTCTTCTTGGGATTTTGGGCATGCACATACACTTGCCTGGTGTGATTTTCAAGCTGCTGGGTCCCAGATGACCATGGTTGGCCATCTGGGAATCCAGTGCCTTAACCACCACGCCACCTGCTGGCCACTTCTGTTCATTTTCTTTAATACTGCCCGTATTATTTGCATGCATGTCGCATGTGTTCCTCAAGTAGAATGAAATTTTCTTAAAGTCAGGAACTTTATCTTTTGTTGTTTTGTGAAATCCTTGGTATCTAAAATAATATCTCATACATTGTAGAGTTTCAAAAAATATGGACTGATCATTAACTGGGCACTCTGATAAAGTAGTTTTTGTGGTTGACTGGTAGAAAACTAATTATATTATGATAGTTTTTTTGTGGTTAGCACTATATTTTATCTAGATGAAAAGTCCATGCATGTCAAAAAAGATAGAATCATAGTAATTTGTTAAAAATAAAAAGTTTCAATACTATCATTCTATGTAAACACAATATTGTTTAGTTCCAAAATGATCTTCCAATAGCTAAGTTATGAGCTAGGTGAAGATAAATATTAAAACTCATTAACTAATTCTATGACTCATGCCTGGGATAAAATTTGCTATTTGAGTTATAAAAGGAGCTAATTTTATATATTTAACAACTGATCTGTCCAGTTCAAGCATAGTCATCTGGTACTCCTTAGCTCTTCACCCCTCGTTGTTTAAAAGGCAAATTGATATTTACTGTAGCTCAGTCTCTGTCAGGAAGGAGGAAGAACATGGTACATTTTGACCCACAAATACTCTTTAGAATTGAAGATGGTGTTAGCTTTTAGGTTTATATGACCACAGGGTTGTTAGATACCTTACTAGGCATTCTTGCAGCACATTATTTTTTACATTAGGCTCTTAAAAAAGGAAAAGAGCAAGGTTAATGGCTAAACATTAAGTTCATGATCCAATAGGATAACTGAGGTTGTCAGCACCAAAATAGTGAGTCCAGACTTACAGAATCAGAGAGAAATCTGGGTCCAGAGGTGGCATAGCAGTTATGGCACTGGGCTCCCACGTGGCTCACCGCAGTTTGAGTCCCATACCCAGTGGCTTTAAACTCATGCTTCCTGGTATCTTGGGCACATGCTGGCTGTATGTGTGTGTGTGCCCAAGACACCAGGAAGAGAATGGAGATGAAAGGTTTGCAGCATGGCTATCTCCCAGGGAGTGATTACTTGGTTTCTCTTTCACTGTCTCTGTCTCTATCTCTGTATGTCTGGTGAGTTCACTCACCCCAAGGCAAAAGCTCCTTTTAAAAAGTTAGAGGGAAATTTTAGTGATATTTATGTGAGCCATCATACAATGAATGAATTAGAAGAGTCATCTGGATTAGAACTGAGAATCAGAAAAGTGTTTGACTGTGGGACCAGCAGTTAGCGTAATGGCTATGTCGCTGGACTCCCATGTAGTCCGCTGCGGTTTGATTCCCGGACCAAGTGGCTTAAACTCACCCTGGGTGCGTGTGCGTGCGTGCCCAAGATCCTGAGAAGAGAATGGAGGAGAAGGGATTGCGGCATGGCCATCCCCCCCCGGGGGGTGATTTCTCGCTTTCTGTCTCGCCGTCTCTCTCTCTCTTTCTGGCGAGTGCATGAGCGCTATAGCCAAAACCTCTCCAAAAGAAAAAAAAAAAAGAAAAGAAAAATGTTTGACTGTGGTTGTGATGTCTTGATGTCCTCTCATCATGTATTTTGTACTCTTATACCCTGTATTTCCTACAGGCTGGCCCTCACTGCCATGAATAAATTTGAAGAAGCAGTTACAAGTTATCAAAAGGCATTAGATCTTGACCCTGAAAATGATTCCTATAAGTCAAATCTGAAAATAGCAGAACAGAAGTTAAGAGAGGTATCTAGTCCTGTAAGTTGTTATGTCAAATGAGTGAAATGTTTTATGTCATTTGTGATTTAATGTAATTAAATTATACCGGTTGGAATGATTCACAAATGTAATTGTTTTACAGACAGGAACTGGATTGAGCTTCGATATGGCTAGCTTAATAAATAATCCAGCCTTCATTAGTATGGTGAGTATATTCCCTTTTCTTTGCCCTATTGGCTTTATTTTTCATAGAGCAATGTAGTTCCTAATTTCTTAGAGGTAAATAAGGGAGCTTTTATGATAGTGGTGGGAGTGGAATGTTGTGGCGAAGGTTTCGTGATAGAAAAGTCTTTTGAAAAATTGTAAGGGTTCCCCCCAAATACCATTTTTTTAATGATAGCATGAGAGAGAGAGAGAGAAAGAGAGAGAGAGAGAGAAAAAAAAGCATCTTCAACAGACAGTGTTGTCATGTCACAATTCTCTTTCCAGCCCTCCAGCTCTTCAGGATCTTGGGTGTCTGTGTGCACACAAGGCATGTTTTCAGGCTTGTCCAGGGATCTTAACCTGTGGTCAGTCATGGCTTCCAGCCTTGCAGGGCACTTCATTACTGTGGTTCACAGCAGCTGAGTCTCTCATCAAATTTAAATTATTATTTTTTTTAACCTACCTAGCAGCAAACAAATGTCTTTTTGCAGGTTTTGTGACATATCTTTCTTTTAAAAAAAATACTTATTCATTTAATTTTATTTATTCATTAATTTATTTTAATTTGACAAGAGAGCAACACAGAGAGAGAGGGAGAGATTGAAAGTGAGAAAGCAAGCCATCAAGTCCAAGACCCAAACCGTGGTCGGCCATGTGGGAGTGTCCAGTGCCTTAACCATGATGCCACCTGCTGGCCCCCATTGTGACATTTCTTAGCATGTTACCCATTTCCAGGACTCAGGTTAGGCTATTGTTGACAGGATGTAGAAAATGGAATTCTTTTAGTTTCAGAGTTGTCTTATGCTCTAAGTTGCTGCTGTGTGCCAAGATAAGATGAGACCACCATGTATGAGTTATAAAAGGTGGGGGTTAAAACTCGTTTTGTGACTTTTAAGAACAGGTCAGACTGATAGAGATGACAAGAGGGTTTTTGGAGTCAGCTACTGGATTTCCACAGCCTTGCTTCATTTGCGAAGAAAGTGAGGTGCCCTGCCCTTACCTCTAACCTATTGAGAAAGGCTTTTCTGGTCTACCTGGAGCTTTTAATCTGGCCCTCAGTTGGGAAACCAGTGGACTAGTGCCTGACTTCCCTGCTAGAGAAGCCAGTGGCAGAACGAGCTTCATGGCTGGGCAGTCACAGCATCGATGACAGAGGAGCAGAAGTATTTCCTGTGGATGAAGGTGAGCACACATGCACTGAGATAGTGTGATATGCTCAAGAGGGCTCTTGGAAGTACGAGGACCCTAACTCAGAGACTTTCTGGAGGGTTGCTAAGAACCCGAGGCCAGAGGGGAAGTCATAGTATCCATTCAGAGAATAATTTGCCCTCCTCAGGAAATGTATAAGAAATCTCCAATGAGGTGCAATGGAATAAACATCTGGAGAACCTCAGAAAGTGCCTCTTCAGAGAACTAGAGTAATTTTAACACCTTACAAGCCCACAGAGCACAGTATAAACCAGTAAGATCTTATAGTGCCAGGCATCAAATAAGAATTTTCATGCCTCCTTTACCTCTCTTACCTCCACTTGACCTTGACCCTGTAGGCCCGAACTCTTGGTCTGCCAGCTAAGGGAAGAGGAGTAGAAGCAGTATAGGGGAAAAAAAAAAAAAAAGCACCCAACTGTGCCTCTCTTTTTTACTGAAATTCCCCATAGTGGGGAGGGCAAATTTTACCTGTCAGTGATGTTTTATGTATTTGGTCATTACACTGAGACATTAATTACTAAACTGGGGGCCTTTTTTTTTTTTTTAAATGTAAAACAAGAAGATGACTTCATTTCAAGAGACCAGAAAAGCCACTAAGACCTGTTCTAAATTTCTTCTAGGTCCTAGATTCGTAGAGAAAGGGAAGAACTGCTTTTAAAAATAACTTTTAAAAGTTCTGCTTTTGCAGAACTGTGTAATAGGATTTCGAAACAAAATGCTTTATGTTTATAGCTCATAAACCTTGGCTTTTCCTGTGTAATGTCCCTAGTACTCATGGGTTGGCTCAGAGGCACCAATCTTGACTAATACTTGAGGAAAATTTTTACATTATTTACAGGTCAGAAACATCTGTGTGATAATAAAAGCGAGTGGTCAAGCTGTGGTGGCACAGTTAATACTGTATTGAACTGCAGTCCTGGAAGCCACATGGCTGACCTCTGATTCCTAGCCTGAAGTAAACTGGACATGTGCATAGGTGTCCAAGATCCCAAGGAGCTACAGGGCTCAGGAGATCACAGAGTGATGACAACTGAGACCTTGTTAAGGCCATGTCCCTCTCTTTTTGTCTCATATGCATGCACTATCATGAATAAAAAATAAACAAAAAAAAAGAGGGGCAAGCAGGTGGTGTGGTTAAGGTGCTGGGTTCCAACATGATCGACTGCATTCGAGCCCTGGACCTGGTGGCTTGAAAGTCATGCCTGGCACATGTGCATGCTCAAAATCCTGACAGGAGAGGGGAGAACGTGTTGTAGCACAACCATTCCCCCCGGGGTGGGGGGGAGGATTTCTTACTTTCTCTGTCTTTCTCCGGTGAGAGCACATATTCTACAGCAAAAACCTTTAAAATAAAAAGGAAGCAGTAATTTTTCCCAAAACTGAACTCGGAGTCAGCGAATAAAAATGAGCTGTTGGGGGCCAGCAGGCTTTGTGGTTAAGGTGCTGGACACCCCATGGTTGATCACAGTTCGAATCTCAGACCTTATGGCATGCTTTTTCAGTCCCCCCACCCCATTATTTCTGGCTGGTGAGTGCATGTGCCCTATAGCAAATTAAAATTATAATAAATTTTAAAAATTGATTATAGTATATAAGGATTTAGACCAAATTCTTTGATGTTGACAGGAATAATTTGAGATTAAAAAAATATGCTTTCAAAATAGAAAGTTTTAAAAATGTGCTTGTGGGAACCAGCAGATGGCATAATGGTTACATTGCTGGACTTCCACATAGTTCAATGCAGTTTGAGTCCCAGACCTGGATACCTGCAACTCACACCGTTGCTGGACTTCCACATAGTTCAATGCAGTTTGAGTCCCAGACCTGGTTGCTTGAAACTCACGCTGGATGTGTGTGTGTGTGTGTGTGTGTGCCCAAAATTCCAAGAGGAGAATGGAGACGGGATTGCAATGTGGCCATCTCCTCTGGGGGATGATTTCTTGCTTTCTGTCTTTCTGTCTGTCTCTTGCAAGTGCTATAGTAGAACTCTCTCTGTCTAAAAAAAGTGTGTGTGTGTGTGTGTGTGTGTATGTGTATGTGTATATAAGTACAATTCCTCATCCACTATAAGCATGAGAATACAAACTCCTGGGCCCTATAGAGCAGTCACATCTTTTAAGGGTACCTGGAGTGGACCCTCTCAAGTGTAGGATAGTTTTGTTTTGTTTTGTTTTTTGAGAGGTTTTTGTTATAGGGCACGTGCGCTCACCAGGAAGAGACAGAGAGAGAGACAGAAAGTGAGAAATCACTCCCCCCAGGAGGATGGTCATGCCACAATCCCTTCTCCTCCATTCTTCTCTCAGGATCTTGGGCACGCACGCACACATGCCTGGTGTGAGTTTAAGCCACTGGGTCCTGGACTCGGACGGTGGTTGACTATATGGGAGTCCAGTGACAGCCATTACACCAACTTCTGGTTTTGAAAACTTTTGAAACTACTTTTGGGATTTCTATTTTTCTTTTTGCTTGATTGATCTGATCAGTAGTAGTAAGTAAACTAACATCAGAATCCTTAGTTTACAGTGTTGTCTGTAATCACTTTATCCCTGTAGTGTCTTTTTAATGCCACTTTTTCTAGTTCCTTCTCTGTTTATATTACCATTTACTTTGGGTAGCATAGTAAAACTCTACAAGATGGCAACACATGTATGGTTTAGCTTTTATTCCTCTATTAAAAAAATTGTTCAAAAATCTTATATTTTAACTGCTTTAGGGGCCAGCTGGTTAAGATGCTGGATTTCCACATGAATGACTGTGGTTTGAGTCCCACTCCTGGCAGCTTAAAAATCATGCTGGGAATGTGTGTGTACATGCCCAAAATCCCAAGAGAAGAATGAGAGAAGGGATTGTGGTATGCCCAAGGCCCCAGGGGGTGCTTTCTTACTTTCCCTGTCTGTCTCTGGCGAGTACATAATACTCTATGGCAAAACCCCAAATAAATAAATGTTAACTGGGGCCAACAGATGGCATAGCACTTACATTACTGGATTCCCACATGGCCGACCACGGTTTGAGTCCTGGACCTGGTGGCTTGAAAGTCATGTGCACGCATGTATGCATGTTTGCCCAAGATCTCAGGAGGAAAATGGAGAAGGGATTGCAACTTGCCCATCCCTCCTGGGGGATGATTTCTCACTTTCCCTCTCACTGTCTCTTTCTCTCTTCAGTGAACACACACACCCTAAGGCAAAAACCTCTAAAAAAAATAAGTTAAAAAAAAAAGTTAACTGCTTTTGGACCGGCAGGTGGTATGGTGTTTAAAGGCACTGGATTTCTATATGGCCAACAGCAATTTGAGTCCTGGACCTGGTGGCTTGTTTTCTTGCTTTCCCTTTCTCTCTCTGGTCAAATTAAAAAATAATTATAACAAATGAAATTAAAAAACAATTCTTTTTTTAAAAAAATAAATAACTGCTTTTAATAGATGCTATTTTTTAATTCCAGGCAGCAAGTTTAATGCAGAATCCTCAAGTTCAACAGCTGTAAGTATGTGGGAAGAGCTTATTACATGTTCTGCTTCTGCTTGCCAAGCTCCTAATTGAGCATATCAGCTCAGAACTGACCATATTGGCCTGAATGCCAGTCATTTGGAACTAACCTCTTATATACATTTGGCCTAATGTCTTATATAATGTGGGTATATTAAGCTGACTTTTCCTTGGCCAGTCATCCTACTTATTAAGAATTATGCCAGTCCTGGTGATTTATCTCTTGCATACTCTAGGATGTCAGGAATGATGACAAATGCCATTGGAGGACCTGCTGCTGGAGTTGGGGGTCTAACTGACCTGTCTAGCCTCATCCAAGCGTAAGTATTACCAAAACAGAAATAGTGAAAATCTACTTAATGTTATTATATATTTTGTCTGGAAGATGAGGAATCAAGGAATTCTTTTTTTTTTTTTTTTTTAATTTTCTACTGTAATTAGGGGACTTCTGAAAGTTAGTAAATCTGAAAGAAATTCGTAAATTAGAATTACTTTTGAGACTGAAAAGCAATAATCTAGAAGATCTGTGTTGTCTGGCCAGCTCTTTAGATATGCAACCATGTGTGTTCAATACACTTTTGTTTTTAGGGTTTTTCAGGTATCAGGTTTTTGTTGTTGTTGTTTTTTGTACAGTAAGGCAGATGAGAGGCATATTAGTGGAAGAAGAGCAGGTAATTTACACCTCTATTCAATAGCCACAGAAACCAAGGTTTGGGTTAGTGACTTACAACCATAGCAGAGCTAGGTGTACATTCAGTCTTTTGATTTGCAGCCTAATTTTTCATTACTCAATTGTGTTGTCAGTATAAAATTAGGGTCCTCAGTTTCTTAAGTGGGGATATTAATTTTTGTCACTTTTATTTAGAGCTGGTCCTAGGGACCTGGCCTTTTTTTTTTTTTTTAAGTTTATTTATTTATTTATTCTTTAAGAGAGAGAGACAGATAAGTACCTTCCCAGGATATAATACAAGAAAACAGGGTTCTCATGCCATGACTGGCCCCGGTCTTGGCCATTCAGGATCACAAGCATGTGTGCGTGTGCACTCAGTGTATACAGAGAGACCTGGGAATATGAACCTGGAATCTTAGACATGGCTTCAGCATCATGGAGTGTTGCATTAAACTATGTGCCACCACATCTGGCCAATCTGCTGCTTTCAAGGGCATGGAATAAAGGTAAAAATCTTGTGCCCACAAATATTGTGAGCTCATATACAAAGCAGTTAATCCTCCATTTTTCCCAATGAAAATCCAACAGAAAGTTTTTTGCAGACTTCAGTAAATACAAAGGGTTGTAGATAGTCAACATTTGCTTAAAATGTTTTAATTTAGATATTTGTATATATTTTAAAATCGTGTTACTTATATTGATGTTCAGACAATTTAGGAGCTATTTTATTCAAATTTTCCAGTATCTGTCATCACTTAAGGGAGCTCCTGGCATCTTTTTGTTGCTAGAGCATATTATCTTCATGTCTATCCAGATTGCTAAAGAGATGTTGATTTTTTTTTGTGTCTTATGCTATCACTGAAAATTTTATATGAAGTCACAAGTACTATTTGCTGTTTGTGATCACAACTATGTAACCACTTAGAACATTGCATTTTTAGTGATCTTTAAGTGGCATATTATAGTGATGTCTGATGGTTGCAACTGAGTCATACCATCAAGGATTTGTGTTGATTTTCTCTGCGTTTTAAAAAATCAGTCATTAGGTGATCTTTATAAGCATACCAAAGTGGGTATGATACCTTGTCCAATGGAAGACACTAAATATTTAAGAGCACTGTATTAGAAGGTGTAAAATAAAAGCATATCCTTTTCGGTCCTTTGCTTAATTTGTTATTAAGCCCTAGAGGGGTAGATTTCACCCAATTCAGGAACTCATTTTTTTTAAGAGCTTGAATGTTTAGTTTCTTATAAAGAACACTGCATTGTAATAGAGCTGTGCGGAAGGATTGGTAAACTTGCAGATACTAAACTCACAGTTGTGAAACTCGTTTTTATATAAAAAGTTCCCTTTGGGTAGTCCCCACATCTTCTTCAGTTATTTCTGAAAGTGTACTGCATGCCTGGCGATTGCCTAATTCATACCGCTTTGCCTTTTTACCACAGGGGGCAGCAGTTTGCTCAGCAGATACAACAACAGAATCCTGAACTTATAGAGCAACTGAGAAATCATATCCGGAGCAGATCGTTCAGCAGTAGCACTGAGGAACATTCCTGACTTGACCAGGAACCCTAGCCCACAATGCGAATGGTTTATGGTCCTGAAGTATTCACTGTAGATAATGGCCAAAACCACCCAACCAACTAAACAAAGCACCATATCTGGTCTCATAACGGAGGAGGACATCTTCTGTACATTCTTAAAAAATAAATCTGTTTAGACAATAGTTTCATCACAAACAGATTTAAAACTAACACAACTCCTTTGGAAACAAATGAGCAGTAGCCTTGTTAAGTGCCAGTATAGCACTGCAACAGGGTTCCATTTTCAAACTTTTATCTTCCTATTTGTATATTAGACTTCATAGCAGAGTATATTTATTGAACAGTACGACTGTTCATTGGTGACTTTTTCAGTTCCAGTACCTTTAGAGTTTATTGAGAGGTAGATGACCAAAAGGAAGGATTTCCCATTCTGTTTAGAACAAACAGATTTGCTACCTAGCAGCATTTCAAGAGAGAAGAAATTTCTTATCTTGGTTTACCTGGGTCAGTAATAAATGTATTACATAGGTGCCAGTACTTTCTTTAATGCTGCTTGATCTGATGAAAAGACAGGGAATTGGAAGAGCTTGTATATAGAAGCATTTGGTACAAGGAATGTTTTGAAAAGAAAAAATAATGTGAACATGTAGTAGAAAGGAAAGGTAGGATGCTCAGGTTTTCTGCATAGTTCAGAACTCATTTTTGTCTGCAGTTTGGTATTGATATTAGCATGGCCAGTTATGCTAATACATAATAAAATACATTTAGAAATCTTTAATGATTCTGGTTAGGTCAGTCATATAACTGTTTGACTTAATCATGACAGTTTTCCTGGTGGTAACCTTACCTTTGAAACAATCAGAAACACCTAGATTTAAGTAAGCCAGTGGCTTGGACCTAAGTTAAGGATTTTCTGAGTGACATTTTATTATGTATGCATAAACATTAATTTTCTAAAAACTTAGTAATTATTTGATAGGTAACAAAAAAGCATTTATCACTAACATTGCTTGCTCATGTAGTCATCTGCTATAATTTGGCTTGGCATGCTAGTATTATGCTTAACCTTAATTGGATATAATTTAAACATAATAGGAGACTTTTTTGTTTATTAATCATAAAATTAGTGAAATGAGGCTGACATGTAACAATCTCACAAGTTTTGTGAGGGAAAACTGAAGAAGAAAATAATACAAATCAGTTGTAATGGTGATAATCAGGGCCTACTATAAAACTGTTCTCAAAAGACTAATTATTTGGTATCCTGAAGCTTAAAAACCAACTTTTTATTTCTTTGTGTGAAATTAGAACAGTGGTTATATAATTATACTGTAAGAACCACCTGAGGAATTTATTAAAGATGCAGATTCAGGACACTTTTGTTTTGATATACTAGGTCCTACAATAAAGCCTGGGAATCACCATTTTAAACAGTGCACTAGATGGTTCTGATGTAGGTCCAAGGACTCTAATTTAAAGCAACACTAGGTTGGAGATTTTTTCTTAATTAGACCAGCAATACCCAAGCACCTGGGCTCAGGCAAAAATAATTTTAGATGAACCCATAGTTCCAGCCTGAGAAGAACAGGAGTTAAATCTTAGATCATCTTAAGTGATATCTCTTAGACTCTACCAAAATGAACTCAGTGTTTCATGAAGTTAGACTTAGCTCCTAGTGTCCATGTGTTTAACAGAATGAAGTACTGTTACTAATCACATGAACATTCTATCATTTAAAAAGCAGCAGCAGAGTAGATCCTTAATTAAAAATTAGGCACTCTTATCTAGTGTTGAAGTTCAAGTTTCTAGCAAAACTATTTTAAGTGCATTAAAAATGTTTTCAGATCAATAAAATTGACAAGTCTCTAGCTGACTAGAAAAACTGAAGAAAAATAAAAATTATTAGTATCAGACGTGAAAGAGGGGATATATAATAGACCCTATAGATACAGGATAATCAGAAAATACTAGACTAACTCTAGACTTATATATTAAAACTTAACTTAGATGAAATAGACCAATCAGGTTTTCTGCATAGTTCAGAACTCATTTTTGTCTGCAGTTTGGTATTGATATTAGCATGGCCAGTTATGCTAATACATAATAAAATACATTTAGAAATCTTTAATGATTCTGGTTAGGTCAGTCATATAACTGTTTGACTTAATCATGACAGTTTTCCTGGTGGTAACCTTACCTTTGAAACAATCAGAAACACCTAGATTTAAGTAAGCCAGTGGCTTGGACCTAAGTTAAGGATTTTCTGAGTGACATTTTATTATGTATGCATAAACATTAATTTTCTAAAAACTTAGTAATTATTTGATAGGTAACAAAAAAGCATTTATCACTAACATTGCTTGCTCATGTAGTCATCTGCTATAATTTGGCTTGGCATGCTAGTATTATGCTTAACCTTAATTGGATATAATTTAAACATAATAGGAGACTTTTTTGTTTATTAATCATAAAATTAGTGAAATGAGGCTGACATGTAACAATCTCACAAGTTTTGTGAGGGAAAACTGAAGAAGAAAATAATACAAATCAGTTGTAATGGTGATAATCAGGGCCTACTATAAAACTGTTCTCAAAAGACTAATTATTTGGTATCCTGAAGCTTAAAAACCAACTTTTTATTTCTTTGTGTGAAATTAGAACAGTGGTTATATAATTATACTGTAAGAACCACCTGAGGAATTTATTAAAGATGCAGATTCAGGACACTTTTGTTTTGATATACTAGGTCCTACAATAAAGCCTGGGAATCACCATTTTAAACAGTGCACTAGATGGTTCTGATGTAGGTCCAAGGACTCTAATTTAAAGCAACACTAGGTTGGAGATTTTTTCTTAATTAGACCAGCAATACCCAAGCACCTGGGCTCAGGCAAAAATAATTTTAGATGAACCCATAGTTCCAGCCTGAGAAGAACAGGAGTTAAATCTTAGATCATCTTAAGTGATATCTCTTAGACTCTACCAAAATGAACTCAGTGTTTCATGAAGTTAGACTTAGCTCCTAGTGTCCATGTGTTTAACAGAATGAAGTACTGTTACTAATCACATGAACATTCTATCATTTAAAAAGCAGCAGCAGAGTAGATCCTTAATTAAAAATTAGGCACTCTTATCTAGTGTTGAAGTTCAAGTTTCTAGCAAAACTATTTTAAGTGCATTAAAAATGTTTTCAGATCAATAAAATTGACAAGTCTCTAGCTGACTAGAAAAACTGAAGAAAAATAAAAATTATTAGTATCAGACGTGAAAGAGGGGATATATAATAGACCCTATAGATACAGGATAATCAGAAAATACTAGACTAACTCTAGACTTATATATTAAAACTTAACTTAGATGAAATAGACCAATTCTTTTTATAGAAAAACTACCAAAAATCACTTTAGAAATGGGGGTCTGAATAGATCTATATTTATTAAGGAAACAGAATTTGTACTTAAAACCTTACAAAAAGAAAAACAGGCTCAGATGACTTAAGTGGATTTTCTGAGTAACATTTTATTATGTATGCATAAACATAATAAAATCCTACCAAATACTTAAGGGAGAAATAATATCAATTCTACACAATCTTGTCCAAAAAAGAAGAGAAGGAAAATCTTTGCAACTCATTTTATGTGGCTAGTATTACCCTGATAAAATCAAAGACATCATAAGACAAACACTTTAATAATCTCTTCATGTGCTATTATCTGTAATGAAGTTGGCTATTCCCAATAATTGGAATTGGTATTTCTTCCATTTCACATTTCTAGTTTGTTTCTTTGCTGATATATCACTTATAACAAATTCAATCCACAGATATCTGTCCACTTACCTGGATTTCCATTCTATTCAGGCCATTTTTGTTTTTCAGGTACCTTGATCCATTTGGAATCACTGCTCACAAACTATTTCTACTAAGTTTTGTGTGGTTGGGTTTGCTAGCTACTCAAAATTGTAAGCAATGCCCCATATATTTTCTTGTCTGGAAAATACTGTTGCTATCTAACTAGAGAGACGAGGGGGGATTAAAGAACATCTTTATATACATTCTACTTAGGGATGCTTTACTTCCATTAACCACATTTCATTGTTGTATCTATAGGTGTTAAAATGCTATGTAAAACTGAACATGTCTTTTTAATGCAAATGACATCTTTATTTAATATACTAAGTTATTTAGTTTTAAAACTATAGTTTGAACAGATCCAATCTAAGATGGCATTATCTAACCTTTAAAATCAATGCGTGTTACTGTTTATAAACAAAAGAGACTCTGTAATTAAATCAAAGTACATAGAAGATTCCAAGTGATCATTCTGTTTTTAAATTTGAAATAGAGTTAAACAAAAGTTTTGGTCACAAGAAGATACTTGAAAAATGATCAAAGTATCCAGTAAAGTGGCTATAAAGTCTGATTTCATCATTTAATCAGTCTTAATCATTTTGGAAGAAAGATGACATCAGTTTTACATGGCTTGCACTTTATTTTGCACAGACATTTCATTAACTGTTACTCCAGTATGAGATGCAATCTTGAATATAGCTTTCATTTCGGACCAAATAATTTGTCATGGCAATAAATAATTATGCATTTAAGAAAAATCAAGTTTTGTATTTGACTTAATGTACTCTTACATTTTTAAGGAATTATATATATATACATTCTATAATTTCAACTTGCTAGAATAGGACAGCTTTTATTTAACAGCACAAGCTTTTATTTTCCTGAAAAAATATTGAAACTTTTTGTTAGGTTCATGTTAAAAAGTGGCTTACAACCTTTTTTTTTTTAAAGAATTATTTTATTTAACTTTATTTATTTAAATTTGACTAGAGAGGGACAGAATGAGAGAGAGAGAGAGGGAAAGTGAGAAAGCAAGCTGCCAGGTCTGGGACTCGAACCACAGATGTGGGAATCCAGCATCCTTAACCACCACACCACCTGCGGGCCCCAGTTGTTCACAATCTTTTTTTTTTTTTCCACAATCTTAACTTTAAAAAAAAATTACAAAAAGAAGCAGCAAAGTTACCCTTAATTTAAAATTAGTCACTTATCTAGTGATAAAGAAGTTCAACACTAATTTTTAATTAAGGATCTACTTTGCATACATTTGACAGACAGAAAATGAGAAAAAAGTACCCAGTGTTCACACTGAAATCCCTTTTCCATTTTACCATCCTGTCCTAATTCTGGTCATGCACGTACACATACACATAGCATGTTCTTCAAGCTGCCAGGGCTGAGATTTCAATTGCAGTCTGCCATGTGAGATCTGCTTCCTTTAACCACTAGGCTATTGGGCAGCCCTACAAGCTTGACTTTTTTTTTTTTTTGAGAGGTTTTTGCTATAGGGCGTGTGCACTCACCAGACAGACAGAGAGAGACAGAGAGACAGAAAGCAAGAAATCACTCCCCTGGAGGGATGGCCACGCTGCAATCCCTTCTCCTCCATTCTCCTCTCGGGATCTTAGGCACACACGCACACGTGTCTGGCATGAGTTTAAGCCACTGGGTCTGGGACTTGAACTGCGATTGACTACATGGGAGTCCAGCGACATAGCCATTATGCTAACTGCTGGTCCCCAAGCTTGACTTTCTCACTCTGTTCATGGCATAAGTAAATAAATATGGTTATATGGAAACATAGGTTTTATAATATGGCTCAGCTGAGGTGGTTCTGGCAGTAGGGGTGCTGCTGTGTGATGCTGACAGTCATATGGGAAGGTTCCTGGTTAGTGTCCTGGGTCTGCTTGATCATGCTGGACATGCCTGCTGATCCAATCGTGAACCTGGCTGGCTGCAGGGCTGGAGGGGATCACACTATGGAGAACCTGTTGAGTGTGACTCACTATCTCAGAAAATAAAGAAGCTTGGAAAAAAGGAAGTTTTAGCATATAAATGAATGATGTATGTGTATGTGCATGCCCAAAATCAAAGTCAAATATCAGAAGACAGGAATTCTTAACTATGCTGTATGAAATAAGTGGCTTACTTTTCAGTGGGTAAAACAACCAGGAGTTTTGAGCTTAGAATGTTAGGCGGCTTCTTAGTTAAAAGCTAATTGAATAATCAAACTGAGAAAAAAACCCAATTTTGATCACTTTCAGTACCTACAAAGTTAGTGTGTGTTTGTATGTACACACACAGATTCATACCAATGTGACAGTTTTGAACACAAAAGCTCATACTGTGTTAGGAAATGTCATGTGACAGGAGGAAATCCTATAGAGTGTTTTAAGCAAACTGTTTCTTGACTGAGAAGCTATGGAAAAAACTGAACTGAAACATTTCTAGACAAAGTATTATGAGAATCCTAAAGTTCTAACAATTTTCTTCTAAATGGAGGTCAGCAAATTATGGCCTGCAGGCCAGATCTGGCCAGCTGCCTGTTTTAACCACTGTACTTTTTGCCTACTGGCTACGCTCCCCACTCCAAAGGCAGAGTTCACTATTGTGACAGATGGCAGGTAGCAAAGCCAAAACATATTTAAGCGCCTTATACTTTACATAAATCGTTTGCTGACTCCCGTTACTTGCTAGAAGCTTTTAAAGAACAAAGCCCAATGGCTGTCTAACATGAGATGAAATTATATATACAGAAAATATACACATGTTAATTTAGAATAAAACTCACAAGGTAAAATCAGTAGATGGTTTTTTCAAAACAAGTATTTACTATTTTAACTTACAGGGAAAAAAAGTAAATAACAGATACTTAATTTTACTGCTGACTTGATTATTTTACAAAGGTGACAAAAAATACAGAAAGCAGTTCTGTGAAACTAAACAAAACGTAGAACACTGGAGAATTCCTTCAGCTCTCCACTTCAATAGCTGAAGATACCACACAGACTTGTGCGATGTCATCATATTCGTATGTTCTCTTTAAGAAAGTGTCCGTTAGTCTTAAGCCAGAGACGCTCTATTGAGAGAAAGACATGGGCTTAAGTTTAAATTCACTGGCAGTTAACAGAGAAAATATGGATGTAATAAATCACAGTAGCAGCCCGCAAATACTGAAGTTACTGAAAAGAGAGCGTACTTGCAGTCCCTGTACTGAAGACAGTAGAGTAAGGGCAAGGCAGAGAGAGGAACTTGGATGGAGCTTCCCAAGCTGTCTTCCTGAAATGCCACACCAGTGGATAGAGCTGGTATTGCACATTTCCAAAACCAGGTCCATAGTCCTTTCACTGCTAGATGAATCAGAAAACAGGAATAAATCTTGTTCATTTCACAAAGAGGTACTATGACATTTTCCCCCCTGTCAGTAAAGTTTTTTTTGGATGCCCAGAAGAACAAAACAAAAACTGAGAAAAATTATGTCATTTTTATTTCACTTAAGATGGAATCAGGAAAATGATGTGGCATCTTCCAGAACTTAAAATAGCCTCAGACGAATCTGCCTTCTGGTTCTATTACTGAACATGGGGCTTCCTGGTGCTGATCTGTTAATAGCTTTTTGCCATTTTCCTAACAGACTTCGAAACATGTGTCTAATCTTGCTGCTATGTAGTCTTACTGATTCTGTTAGGTACCCTACAAGAAAAAAAAAGAAAAAGCTGAGCCTGGTCTAGTGGTTTTGGTCTTTAATCTATGTTCTTTTACCATGCAGATAACTTAGAAAATGACCAATAAAATTCATAAGTAAATGCTATCGAGGTTTGCTCCCTGTATTACTTACCATGAAAAGACTGCTTCTGCTTATAACTGGTATCACCAGTTCAGCTTAAACATGTTAAAAAGCTTTTAGGGGCCAGCAGTTGGCGTAGTGGTTAAAGGTGCTGGACTCCCACAGGGCCGACTACAGTTCGAGTCCTGGATCTGGTGGCTTGCTTTCTCACTTCTCTCTCTCTCTTGCTCTGTTCCTCTCTGGTCGAATTAAATAAATAAATACATAAATACATAAATAAATAAAGTTAAATAAAAAAGAATTCTTAAAAAAAAGAAAACATGTTAAAAAGCTTTTAATGGAACTATGTGTATGTACATATGGTTAATCCCAGGAGATGTATACATGCACAGAGAAATAAATAGAGCACACCCTGCAATGAAGCTTGGTCCTATTGCAACTCATTTTCCTCCAGTTCTCCCACCCACTGGGATCCTAGGAAGTATGCATATTCTGATGTTTCTTCCAAGCTACTGGAAACTTGATGGGTCATGTGGGATCTGGCTTCCTCTGTGCAGTGCTTAAATGCTGTTCTACGAGACTGGCTCCCTTTTTGCTTTTTTAAATAATCAAGATTATAATGAAAAACAGTCTCCAATGCTACCACCATTCATGGGTACCTTCTAGGTTTTTTTTTTTTTTTGTCCTCATACATGACTCCATATTTTAGAATGAATTATTTTATTATTTAAAAATTTTGCTATAGAGCACATAAGCTCACCAGAGAGACAAGGAGAGGGAAAGGGACAAAGCAAGCTGCCAGGACCAGGCTTTAAACTGCAGTAGGTCACATGGGAGTCCAGTACCCTCACACCATGCCACCTGCTGGCCCATAGACTCCATATTTTAAAATCTTTACATTTTTAATTACTTTAGATATTAACTTTTATATTAGCTTTTATACATCTTTATCTTCCTAATAAGCATTTGAAATACCCTCTATGTGCCAGAAACCAGTTTAGAGGTATTATGTAAATCTTTTCTCTTACTAGAATTTTGTGGAACTTTAAAAGTCTAGTAAAATTTGTGTATACAGACATTCTTCACTTAATGACTGACTTCTGTTCCTATAACTAGGTTGTTAAGCAAATTGGTCAATAGGCGAGGAGCTAAAAAGGCAGATTTTTCACGGGTATGTTGTGGTGCTGTAAGAGTATGTATTTTTCAGTAGGTATCACACACTAGAATAATGTAGTTCTATCCATACAAAAGGCATACATAAATGCCAGAAACTGACAAGACACACCACAACACAGTAATACTATATAAGTCTGGAGTCATTTTTTTTTTTTATTCTGAATACTACTATGGGTTCACAATAAGGTACAAATTTATAAATGAACTATGTGGTCTTGCATGGCTGAGAACTCTCTAGGAGGTAGATACTAATAGGCTGCAGGAATGAGACAGAGACTGAGAGGAGATTCCTGAGACTCACAGACTAAGAATGTAGATTCCTCACGGGAGATTCCTCATGCTGGGTAAGGGTTGTAAATTGGAGTGATCATTAAACAGGTCCATCTTTTAGCTAGAAGTGGCTGTGGTCTGTGTATGTGTCTGTGTGTGGGGGTGAGGAGTAGTGGTGACGGGCAGAGAGTCATATTTTTATAGATGAGGAAACTGAAACTGAAACTTACCAAAAGTTAAAGTGGATATCCAAAGAAATAACTTTTTTAAAAATAGTACTCTATCAGTTGGTCAAAAAGATTTGTTATATCTGGGGGAATAAAACCTAAAAAATAAAAAAATCCCCTAACTTATCCTATAAACACAGGGTTGTGTCCTGTGTGTTGTTTACTGAGCTCTTACGATAATAGCAGACATTATATTTACAAAATCTGGTGAGGGAGGGACTAATAGTTAAACAACATAAGACTCACTAAGAACCCAAGCTAAATTTTGCTTGACAGAGAAAGAATGATTAGCTGTGCTTGAAAGGGTCTAGATAACTTCATAAACGAAGTACATATTCCTATATTTTTGAACGAACATTTCCTATCTCCCTATTTCCATAGAGTTGGAATAGATATGGAATGAAAAGGACTACAGATTCCCAACTATGAGGGTAGGGATTCATTAGTGCAATAATATAAAAATGCTTCAATTAATGCATACCAAGTAGTCATAAAAGTAGCAGCAAAAATTATAGAACTGGAATTAAATTCTAGGTTTCTCTGGCTTCAGAGCCCTGTGCTCTTTGCTTTTCAATAGCTAGATTATGCTCTTTACTATGAAAATCCAGTTTTCCAAAAGGATTATCCATTATATTAAATTTATAACCAATTTCTAGTTTATTAGTACTAAAGACACAGCTCAGGTACAGTATGCCTTAGACTAATCTATTTTACTACTTTAAACCTATAAGGTATTATTCCTTAAGAACCTAAGTTTATGCTGTAGTTATGTGTAATATGAAAGAAGTGTAAACACTGAGGAGAACATGAACTTTGAAGTCAAATATATTTAGTTTCAAATTCTGGCCCCATCTTTTCTAACTCTCTGAGCTGGTTAAGTAAGTTATTTAACCTCCTAGTTCGTTTTCACTTGCACAGAATGTGACCAATGATTACCCATCTCATAAGGTGTGATGTATGAATGAAATAAAATCTAATGTCTAATACAGGATGACCTCAAAAATATGTAATACATTGCTACTGGATGAAGAACTTTATAGTGTTCAACATGAACGTGGGAGGTTTTATGTCAAGAGGAAACTTAACAAAGCATAGTTAAAAGATTTTTAAATTATCTTTTAGATAGATGAGGAGGAAAGCATATCCAGACACAAACAGTAGCATTACCTGCAGTTTGTTATTTTACAGGTAATATGAAAAGGTTCTTCTAGGTTTACAGTATCTGGGATTGCCTCCAAAGACAGCCTAACGTCTCCGTAACCTGGAGCCTAAGAGAACAAGCAAGAGTTAATATGCATCCATTACAGAGCCTTTCCACTTTAATGAGGGGACCACACCAGCACGCTCACGCAATAGTTGTTGGGGCTCTAAGCTGATATACTAAGAAAATGCTTCTGATTCATTCTGTTTCATTACTCAAACTTCTTTCTCAACTACTACCTGTGGGACAGCCCTGGGCTGTTTTTGCTGTAACTACATGTTCAAGAGACTTAGGATGACTCCCATGGCTAAGTGGTCAGTAGAGAAATTTCAGGGAGTCTCATGTTGAAGACAGGCTTTCCAGAGACACTGTAGCTTACATGCATAACTAAGTAAACAAGGTTACTGCCTAAAGAAACAGGGAAATCATTTTGAAATGAACCAGGAAGAAAATTACGGCTTTTTCACAAGCTATGGGCAACGATGGACTGTAGGAACTTTAAGGCTTCAAAATGTAAAATGGTAACTGCTACACTTCAAAGTAAATCCAGTGATCATAACATTCTTTTTCAATTTACTGCCCCAAACAATACATTTTAGAATATATCAAAACAGGTTAATTCAGCAAAAAGGGAGGATCCTGTAGAATATTGGTACAAGCACAAGAAAAAGAAAATTGGTAGCTATCTCTGCTCTCAGAACAGAAATCAGGTAAAGCATTCAACCAATGCTAATAAGATAAAACTTTAGTGGGACTCACCACCTATGTTTCAGATGCCTTTTAATATCCTTTGAAAAAGTATGAACTGAGAAGGTGAATACAATTAAGTCCAAGAGTATCAGGACATTGTAAACAAGAAAACTGTATAATATATTGGGAGTCAGATAAATAGTGATCATGAATTACCAAAGGAGGAAATAAGTGATAAAAGTTATGAACATTTGGACATTTTTCGTTCATCTTAGTACTGATTCTCTGTCTAAAGATCAGTAGAACTATTAGTCTTTCTTCTTTAATAGTAGTGTCTTTTATAGTGCTCCCATTTTTAGTGACAGACCTAGAAATTTTTTTTAAAAAAAACTTTGTCAGAAGGCATGTACACTTGTGAGACAGAGAAGGTGAGAAAGCACCCCATCCCCCCATGGGGAATAGACACACTGCAAACCCTTCTTCACTTCTTCGTTCTTTTGGGATTTTAGGCAAACATGCATGCGTGCCTAGTTTTAAGTTGCCAGGTCCAGGACTCCACCTGTGAAGCTGGCCACATGGGATCCAAAAACCTTAACCCCAGACTAAGGAAAATATAACTTGCTCTAAATGGCTGTCCCCCAAATACCAAAACCCTCACCAAAGTTTTTTCCAGACTTACCATTCTTTGAAGTTGGCTGGTCTGTAACCTTCCCCTTTCACCTAGATTTGTTTTCCATACTATATCCAATTTTCCAATCACTGTTACTCCCTTAATGATGCCTGCTTTTTCTGCAAACTCCTTCTTGGGCTTCAGGCAGTATAAATACTGACGTGTATCCATTGGTTGCAAATATGCTCTTGACCCAAATGTAGATATGCTGAGAGGGGTGGAGACAGAGATGGAGAAAATTCTTTAGCATTTTTAAAAGTTTATTTATTCTGGGGCCAGCAAGTGATGTGGTGGTTAAGGGTGCTGGCTGGCCATGGTTTGAGTCCCAGACCTGGCAGCTTGCTTTCTTACTTTCCCTCTCTCTTTGGGAAAAGAAAAAAAAAAAAGTTTTATTTATTGTTATTTATTCTGTTATTTATTCTGATGGGGAGGAGAGATGCTCCAAAAGAGTCTTTATATGGAAACTGATCCCCAGCCTCAGCCAGGCAGGATCAGGGGCACACAAGGAGATCTTGGAATGCAAACCTGAAACCTTTTCATGTGGCCTCAGAATGGTGGAGTGCTGCCTTACTGCTGCACCACCGTGGACCACCACTGGCCTCAAACTATGCTGTTAGCAATTTGGAATCTAGTTGTCCCAACCACCATGTCCCAGGCTGGCTCTCTAGCATCTTTTAAAAGAAAAATCATTCCTGTGATTGTTCCTTTTGGACAAAAACTAGATGATTTATTCTACAAAGATCTAGAATAGTACAGGTCAGTGGTTGTGACAAATGAATTTGTTTTTGAACTGACATGAAAAATCTTGAAGTTCTTTATAACAGAATCCACTATATTAGATAAAATTCTGGACATGTATATCAATTTACTGGAAAGTGCAACAGAAATCAGAACACTAAGTACCCTGCCCTTTTCTCTAAAATTATCAAAGAAAATAGTTTACATTAAGAAGAGACATACCATTCTAAACTAAGTAATTCTTTTCAAAAGATTGCAGTCCCTGTACTGAAGACAGTAGAGTAAGGGCAAGGCAGAGAGAGGAACTTGGATGGAGCTTCCCAAGCTGTCTTCCTGAAATGCCACACCAGTGGATAGAGCTGGTATTGCACATTTCCAAAACCAGGTCCATAGTCCTTTCACTGCTAGATGAATCAGAAAACAGGAATAAATCTTGTTCATTTCACAAAGAGGTACTATGACATTTTCCCCCCTGTCAGTAAAGTTTTTTTTGGATGCCCAGAAGAACAAAACAAAAACTGAGAAAAATTATGTCATTTTTATTTCACTTAAGATGGAATCAGGAAAATGATGTGGCATCTTCCAGAACTTAAAATAGCCTCAGACGAATCTGCCTTCTGGTTCTATTACTGAACATGGGGCTTCCTGGTGCTGATCTGTTAATAGCTTTTTGCCATTTTCCTAACAGACTTCGAAACATGTGTCTAATCTTGCTGCTATGTAGTCTTACTGATTCTGTTAGGTACCCTACAAGAAAAAAAAAGAAAAAGCTGAGCCTGGTCTAGTGGTTTTGGTCTTTAATCTATGTTCTTTTACCATGCAGATAACTTAGAAAATGACCAATAAAATTCATAAGTAAATGCTATCGAGGTTTGCTCCCTGTATTACTTACCATGAAAAGACTGCTTCTGCTTATAACTGGTATCACCAGTTCAGCTTAAACATGTTAAAAAGCTTTTAGGGGCCAGCAGTTGGCGTAGTGGTTAAAGGTGCTGGACTCCCACAGGGCCGACTACAGTTCGAGTCCTGGATCTGGTGGCTTGCTTTCTCACTTCTCTCTCTCTCTTGCTCTGTTCCTCTCTGGTCGAATTAAATAAATAAATACATAAATACATAAATAAATAAAGTTAAATAAAAAAGAATTCTTAAAAAAAAGAAAACATGTTAAAGAGCTTTTAATGGAACTATGTGTATGTACATATGGTTAATCCCAGGAGATGTATACATGCACAGAGAAATAAATAGAGCACACCCTGCAATGAAGCTTGGTCCTATTGCAACTCATTTTCCTCCAGTTCTCCCACCCACTGGGATCCTAGGAAGTATGCATATTCTGATGTTTCTTCCAAGCTACTGGAAACTTGATGGGTCATGTGGGATCTGGCTTCCTCTGTGCAGTGCTTAAATGCTGTTCTACGAGACTGGCTCCCTTTTTGCTTTTTTAAATAATCAAGATTATAATGAAAAACAGTCTCCAATGCTACCACCATTCATGGGTACCTTCTAGGTTTTTTTTTTTTTTGTCCTCATACATGACTCCATATTTTAGAATGAATTATTTTATTATTTAAAAATTTTGCTATAGAGCACATAAGCTCACCAGAGAGACAAGGAGAGGGAAAGGGACAAAGCAAGCTGCCAGGACCAGGCTTTAAACTGCAGTAGGTCACATGGGAGTCCAGTACCCTCACACCATGCCACCTGCTGGCCCATAGACTCCATATTTTAAAATCTTTACATTTTTAATTACTTTAGATATTAACTTTTATATTAGCTTTTATACATCTTTATCTTCCTAATAAGCATTTGAAATACCCTCTATGTGCCAGAAACCAGTTTAGAGGTATTATGTAAATCTTTTCTCTTACTAGAATTTTGTGGAACTTTAAAAGTCTAGTAAAATTTGTGTATACAGACATTCTTCACTTAATGACTGACTTCTGTTCCTATAACTAGGTTGTTAAGCAAATTGGTCAATAGGCGAGGAGCTAAAAAGGCAGATTTTTCACGGGTATGTTGTGGTGCTGTAAGAGTATGTATTTTTCAGTAGGTATCACACACTAGAATAATGTAGTTCTATCCATACAAAAGGCATACATAAATGCCAGAAACTGACAAGACACACCACAACACAGTAATACTATATAAGTCTGGAGTCATTTTTTTTTTTTATTCTGAATACTACTATGGGTTCACAATAAGGTACAAATTTATAAATGAACTATGTGGTCTTGCATGGCTGAGAACTCTCTAGGAGGTAGATACTAATAGGCTGCAGGAATGAGACAGAGACTGAGAGGAGATTCCTGAGACTCACAGACTAAGAATGTAGATTCCTCACGGGAGATTCCTCATGCTGGGTAAGGGTTGTAAATTGGAGTGATCATTAAACAGGTCCATCTTTTAGCTAGAAGTGGCTGTGGTCTGTGTATGTGTCTGTGTGTGGGGGTGAGGAGTAGTGGTGACGGGCAGAGAGTCATATTTTTATAGATGAGGAAACTGAAACTGAAACTTACCAAAAGTTAAAGTGGATATCCAAAGAAATAACTTTTTTAAAAATAGTACTCTATCAGTTGGTCAAAAAGATTTGTTATATCTGGGGGAATAAAACCTAAAAAATAAAAAAATCCCCTAACTTATCCTATAAACACAGGGTTTTGTCCTGTGTGTTGTTTACTGAGCTCTTACGATAATAGCAGACATTATATTTACAAAATCTGGTGAGGGAGGGACTAATAGTTAAACAACATAAGACTCACTAAGAACCCAAGCTAAATTTTGCTTGACAGAGAAAGAATGATTAGCTGTGCTTGAAAGGGTCTAGATAACTTCATAAACGAAGTACATATTCCTATATTTTTGAACGAACATTTCCTATCTCCCTATTTCCATAGAGTTGGAATAGATATGGAATGAAAAGGACTACAGATTCCCAACTATGAGGGTAGGGATTCATTAGTGCAATAATATAAAAATGCTTCAATTAATGCATACCAAGTAGTCATAAAAGTAGCAGCAAAAATTATAGAACTGGAATTAAATTCTAGGTTTCTCTGGCTTCAGAGCCCTGTGCTCTTTGCTTTTCAATAGCTAGATTATGCTCTTTACTATGAAAATCCAGTTTTCCAAAAGGATTATCCATTATATTAAATTTATAACCAATTTCTAGTTTATTAGTACTAAAGACACAGCTCAGGTACAGTATGCCTTAGACTAATCTATTTTACTACTTTAAACCTATAAGGTATTATTCCTTAAGAACCTAAGTTTATGCTGTAGTTATGTGTAATATGAAAGAAGTGTAAACACTGAGGAGAACATGAACTTTGAAGTCAAATATATTTAGTTTCAAATTCTGGCCCCATCTTTTCTAACTCTCTGAGCTGGTTAAGTAAGTTATTTAACCTCCTAGTTCGTTTTCACTTGCACAGAATGTGACCAATGATTACCCATCTCATAAGGTGTGATGTATGAATGAAATAAAATCTAATGTCTAATACAGGATGACCTCAAAAATATGTAATACATTGCTACTGGATGAAGAACTTTATAGTGTTCAACATGAACGTGGGAGGTTTTATGTCAAGAGGAAACTTAACAAAGCATAGTTAAAAGATTTTTAAATTATCTTTTAGATAGATGAGGAGGAAAGCATATCCAGACACAAACAGTAGCATTACCTGCAGTTTGTTATTTTACAGGTAATATGAAAAGGTTCTTCTAGGTTTACAGTATCTGGGATTGCCTCCAAAGACAGCCTAACGTCTCCGTAACCTGGAGCCTAAGAGAACAAGCAAGAGTTAATATGCATCCATTACAGAGCCTTTCCACTTTAATGAGGGGACCACACCAGCACGCTCACGCAATAGTTGTTGGGGCTCTAAGCTGATATACTAAGAAAATGCTTCTGATTCATTCTGTTTCATTACTCAAACTTCTTTCTCAACTACTACCTGTGGGACAGCCCTGGGCTGTTTTTGCTGTAACTACATGTTCAAGAGACTTAGGATGACTCCCATGGCTAAGTGGTCAGTAGAGAAATTTCAGGGAGTCTCATGTTGAAGACAGGCTTTCCAGAGACACTGTAGCTTACATGCATAACTAAGTAAACAAGGTTACTGCCTAAAGAAACAGGGAAATCATTTTGAAATGAACCAGGAAGAAAATTACGGCTTTTTCACAAGCTATGGGCAACGATGGACTGTAGGAACTTTAAGGCTTCAAACATGTAAAATGGTAACTGCTACACTTCAAAGTAAATCCAGTGATCATAACATTCTTTTTCAATTTACTGCCCCAAACAATACATTTTAGAATATATCAAAACAGGTTAATTCAGCAAAAAGGGAGGATCCTGTAGAATATTGGTACAAGCACAAGAAAAAGAAAATTGGTAGCTATCTCTGCTCTCAGAACAGAAATCAGGTAAAGCATTCAACCAATGCTAATAAGATAAAACTTTAGTGGGACTCACCACCTATGTTTCAGATGCCTTTTAATATCCTTTGAAAAAGTATGAACTGAGAAGGTGAATACAATTAAGTCCAAGAGTATCAGGACATTGTAAACAAGAAAACTGTATAATATATTGGGAGTCAGATAAATAGTGATCATGAATTACCAAAGGAGGAAATAAGTGATAAAAGTTATGAACATTTGGACATTTTTCGTTCATCTTAGTACTGATTCTCTGTCTAAAGATCAGTAGAACTATTAGTCTTTCTTCTTTAATAGTAGTGTCTTTTATAGTGCTCCCATTTTTAGTGACAGACCTAGAAATTTTTTTTAAAAAAAACTTTGTCAGAAGGCATGTACACTTGTGAGACAGAGAAGGTGAGAAAGCACCCCATCCCCCCATGGGGAATAGACACACTGCAAACCCTTCTTCACTTCTTCGTTCTTTTGGGATTTTAGGCAAACATGCATGCGTGCCTAGTTTTAAGTTGCCAGGTCCAGGACTCCACCTGTGAAGCTGGCCACATGGGATCCAAAAACCTTAACCCCAGACTAAGGAAAATATAACTTGCTCTAAATGGCTGTCCCCCAAATACCAAAACCCTCACCAAAGTTTTTTCCAGACTTACCATTCTTTGAAGTTGGCTGGTCTGTAACCTTCCCCTTTCACCTAGATTTGTTTTCCATACTATATCCAATTTTCCAATCACTGTTACTCCCTTAATGATGCCTGCTTTTTCTGCAAACTCCTTCTTGGGCTTCAGGCAGTATAAATACTGACGTGTATCCATTGGTTGCAAATATGCTCTTGACCCAAATGTAGATATGCTGAGAGGGGTGGAGACAGAGATGGAGAAAATTCTTTAGCATTTTTAAAAGTTTATTTATTCTGGGGCCAGCAAGTGATGTGGTGGTTAAGGGTGCTGGCTGGCCATGGTTTGAGTCCCAGACCTGGCAGCTTGCTTTCTTACTTTCCCTCTCTCTTTGGGAAAAGAAAAAAAAAAAAGTTTTATTTATTGTTATTTATTCTGTTATTTATTCTGATGGGGAGGAGAGATGCTCCAAAAGAGTCTTTATATGGAAACTGATCCCCAGCCTCAGCCAGGCAGGATCAGGGGCACACAAGGAGATCTTGGAATGCAAACCTGAAACCTTTTCATGTGGCCTCAGAATGGTGGAGTGCTGCCTTACTGCTGCACCACCGTGGACCACCACTGGCCTCAAACTATGCTGTTAGCAATTTGGAATCTAGTTGTCCCAACCACCATGTCCCAGGCTGGCTCTCTAGCATCTTTTAAAAGAAAAATCATTCCTGTGATTGTTCCTTTTGGACAAAAACTAGATGATTTATTCTACAAAGATCTAGAATAGTACAGGTCAGTGGTTGTGACAAATGAATTTGTTTTTGAACTGACATGAAAAATCTTGAAGTTCTTTATAACAGAATCCACTATATTAGATAAAATTCTGGACATGTATATCAATTTACTGGAAAGTGCAACAGAAATCAGAACACTAAGTACCCTGCCCTTTTCTCTAAAATTATCAAAGAAAATAGTTTACATTAAGAAGAGACATACCATTCTAAACTAAGTAATTCTTTTCAAAAGACACAGATCTACAAAAGAATAGAAAGTTATTGTTTTCCTCAGTGAAGTTAAAGGAGAGTATGAATTCTTTTAAGTAACCACTGTGATAATATAAAAAAAAGTTTCATTTTTGAGAAATCAGTTACTATCCTTCTTACCTACTGAATACATTATCTATTCCTATGTCCATTTCTTGAGAGAATATTTCTTTTTTTTTTTTAAAAAAAAAAAAGATTTTTGCTATAGGGTGTGTCTGCTCACTGAAGAGACAGAGAGAAGCAGAGAGAAAGAGGCTAGACTTCACCCACTGGAGGGGTGGCCACACTGCAATCCCTTCTCCTCCATTCTCCTTTTGGAATTTTGGGCATGCATACACACTTACCTGGCTTGAGTTTTAGTCCCCCAGGCCCAGGACTGGAACTGTAGTTGACTATGTGGGAGTCCAGCCATGTAACCATTATGCCATCTGCTGGTTCTGAGAATATTTCTTTTTAAACTCATGCTCTACCATTCTTTTCTAACTTCTCTACCATTTTTTTCCATGCTTCAGGTTTTATCATTTGAAGAACAGTGATAGTAGGTTTCATACTTAACTCACTCAATTATGATGGGAATGAAAGAACAAACGTCCCCCAAGAATTGCACCACTCCTAGATGTATCGCAATACCAGATTAACGTGCAGCGTAGATGGAACAAACTTCTACTCTACAGCTCCCTGCTCCAAAAATCCATTAATTTTTTTCCTTTATTATGCCAGAGGACACGCATGCATGCACATGTGAGAGAGAGCAAGCACCCCCAATGGGGCCCATTTAATATGTTGTTAGATAGAAGAAGCATCAGATGTTACACTGTTAAAAATAGTGATCTTAGCCCAAAGGCAAAGAAGCACTTAAAGAATAAGTGATCTGAATAGTACAACAAAATGCAAAGGGCTAGGATCTTTATTTTCATGTGGAGGAAGGGATGAATAGGTATGGCATAGGAGATTTTTTTTTTTCCTTAAGATCTTTTGGCGATGGAGAAAGACAGAGACAGAGAGAGGGAAAGTGAGAAATCACCCCCCTCAGAGAGGAGGGCCATGCCCCAGTACCTTCTCTTCCATTCTCTTGGGATTTGGGGAACAAGCACACACATACCCAGCATGATTTTCGAGCCTTGAACCGTGGTTGACCATGTAGGAGTTCAGCACCTCAACTACCACACCAAATGTTGGCTCCCAGATAGGAGATTTTTAGGAAAATGTTAACTATTTTGAATAATACACAGTTAACAGTACATCATATTGTTCTGTTTGTGAAAACCCATTCAACACAAAGGTGACCCCTAATGTAAACTACAGGCTTAATAAGTTAATAAGTGTCAACACTGGTTTATCAAGTATAACAACTATGCCTCATTAATATAGGCTATAAGTAAAAGGAGAAACTGAAGCAGGGAAAAGGATATGTGAGAACTCTTTTCTGATCAGTTTTTCTGTGATCCTAAAGTTTCTCTGTGAAAATAAAGTCTACTGACCAAAAAAATGTGTATTTCAATACAAGAATAAACATTTCATTATTAATATTTACCATTCTCCAACTTGGTTGATTGAATTTAATTCTATTACATTGTACATTATTGATGGCTCCAATGAAACTTTCTCCATAAACATGGGTGAGGTTGTAATATTCTGAATCTGGGCTTCCAGAAATACTTCATCAGTCTGAGGGTATGAAAAAATATCCACCAAAGTATGATGGTATTTAAAATACTAGCCTCAACAAAAACATCTTATCTATATGAAGAAAAAAATATTAACCACAAATGTGATTAGTTCATGCCTGCAAATCAAAGTTTATCTTAATTAATGCAAGAAAAGAAATCTTCATCCTAACCATTAACAGGGGCAAAGTCAAGTGTTAGTCAACAGATACCTTATCAAACAATGGATGGGGGATAACCGTGATATATTTTTCATTAACATCCAAGAATATTTATTTAACTAGAATTTTATTCACAAATATCCTAAATTCTTCAATAGGTATTAAGATGTTAAAATGCAAGTTAATATGATGAATGTACCTATGCACCTATAATTTCAGTGGTAAGAATAATTAGGCCTTCATCATAATATTACAGATTAATGGAACTTCAATTGTCATATTACTTCAATTTAGATTGTATAATGATCCTATGAGTAATCTGATATTTTTATAGAATTTACTTTTTAAATTAAAACAATTTAAATGATCATTAGTGATTCTTGGTTAATTTTAAGTATATATTGAGGACTAAAAGAAGAGTATGTGAATTATACCTGATAATTACCTGATGATTAGCCTTTAAGTTAATCAAAAGAAGTTTTGTAGCCTTAGTGACAGAAATGAAAATTTGTGCTATTCAGTAATATTTCGGTCACTGGGCAATTAAAATACTTAAATTTATATAAATCCTTAATTTCTTAATTTCTTGATTACTTATTTATTTATATTTATTTTTATGGTATTTGATTACCATTTTCCTTTGCAGATTTGGATGACAGACTAACTTGCTTTATCTTTGGAACGAACCTACATAAAAAATGACATACTAAGGGTATTATTTTTTCAAACACTTTCATCATATATATACATATATACACACGCTCACGTGTATATACATATATACAAACACACACAAAACTAATACAAAAAATAAACTATGACAAAAACATTTGCCATTTATGAGCTTTTCTTTCTTTCTTTCTTCCTCCAATTTTTGCTATTGGGCACGTGTGCTCACTGGAAGCAGAACAAGAAAGAGAAAGTGCAAAGCACCCCCCAGGCGGGGGATGGCCACAACACAGTCCCTTCTCTCCATTCTCCAATCAGGATTTTGGGCACCTACACACATGTGCCCAGAATGTCTCTCAAGCCACAGGGTCTGGAACTCAAACTGGGCAGTTGGCAATGTGGGATCCAGCAACCTTAACCACTGAGCCACTGTCTGCCTATCCATTTATGAACATTTTTAACACTAAAGTGAGAAAAATGCAAACCATTTGCAAAAATATAATGATTAAGTTATAATTTAATGTATTATTTCTAAAATAAAACAGAATTTTTATTATTTGAGACGTGCTCAAATGAAAATAGAAATACAGTAATTTATCAATTCAAATGAATGTACCATTTAATGGAGTTGTTCTGTTACTTTTTCTTTAAAAATAAAACATAAATATATCCCATCAATCCATTGCTTTAAAAAAAAATAACCATGGACCCACATTTCAATTTTACAAAATGTAATTTTCTGCATAAATTTAGGAACAGCTCAGATAAAATGAAAGAAAAAACAAGCAGCATAATGGAAAAGCAAGTTAGTTTGAATAGTTAGTATCATTTGATATTTGAAAAATTAACATAAGAATTTAGTGCTACGGCAGTTGATGTTGTTATTACATATGTAATGTGATATAAGCAAATGGTACTTATTGTACATAGGAATTTGAAAATATGATTTAGATAATCTGTGAAATTTTGCTTTGCTTCTGCTTACTTTTGTCAAAAGGCCATCATTTCCTGACTCAGACTTAAAACTAAAACCTTATGTATCTGAAAATGAATTTCAACTATATAACCTATTCAAAGAATCGAAGACTACTAGGGTATTTTACAGCATGATGTTGAAAATCCCAAGGCTATTTAAACAATGTTAACATGCCTTTTTTAAAAAAACACCTAAAGAAAAAAACACTAAAAATGAAAATATAATTGTTTTGGTATGACAATTTAACTGTTGATCTAATTTGCTCCCACAGAACAAGACAACTGATATACTATAAAAAGTTCATAAGACTTTTATATAGTTTTCTCAAGTCTCATAGGTAGGATTCACAACTAACTGTTTTTCCACTATGTTTTGTAGAGAGATTAATTAGGCAGAGTCAAAAGTGGTGAGTAAGAAAAGCATATAAATTTATAATAAAAAATCAAATTACCACAGAACTGAGGTCACTCTAATGGAAAAATAAAAAAGAAAAATTAGAAAAATCAGAGTTAAATGTTAAAGAAAAAGAATAACTTTAAAATAAAATGCATTTCTGCATTTTTTTATTTACTAAACAAGACAGCATTAGTAAACAAGGGAGTAAACAGGAAGCAACATAAATATGACAAACCGTTTTTCTAGAAGGTGAAACTGCTATGGTTAAATGGTGATGGCATAGAGAACACTATAGTTGAATACTTAAACAGGAATAAAAAATTAAGGGGTACATTTTGGATAGAGAGGTATACCCCATGCCTTTCTGGTTTTATAACTTCTTTACCTACATTGTAATTCTTCATAGATTACTTAGGATGGATAATTATTATCCTCCACATTCAGAGCACACACTGCATAGTTTCTCTTATGTTTGACTTAATATTTTTTTAAAAGGAGCACTGTAAGTGATTAAACTTCCATGGATCATACTTTGAGGAATGCTGGGTTAGACCATTTCAAACAATTGAGAATTTATTCTATTCTTGTTAACAGATTTCTTTGGTCTAAAAAAAGTATATATTTCTTGAGCTACTTACTTATCTAAGGCAATCTCGGATGTCACTTCCTCCCTCAAATGCATAGGCTGGTAATGACTTTTCACCTCTCTGTTCCCAGAGTAAATACACTTCATGGTTGCAGTTGTGAGGGAACAGGGAGACTGGCATGACATAACTAGTTATACTACAGTTACATCAGCCTCCTCTACTAGATAGATGTAAGTTCCTTGAGGATTGGGTAGATTTTCAGTTTATAATTGCCCTTAAGTATCTGTGGAGGATTGGTTTCAGGATGATCATAGATAGCCCCACAGATGTAAATCCCTTATATAAAATGAGGCAGTACAGTTGGCCTTCTGTATTTTTTGATTACACATCCACAGATATATCCAACTGCAGGTCGAATCCAGCCTCACCAATCTTTTTTCATGAAACTTGTTTTCCTTTAGGTAATTCACATATTATTAGCATTCTTAGAGGCAGCATGAAAAACATGTTTGTGATAGATTAATAGTAACAGTCACTGTACAAGGACTACAGCATAGAGTAATATGCATTGCTTACTGATACAATATGGTTTACTAACTCCTACAAGTTATCTCAAATTCCTAGTTGAAGGTTAATAGGATTTGTTTCATCCTACTGGCAGGTTGAACAGTACTTGTTTGCATAAAAGGCAGTAAATGCAATTTATTCACTCCTAGTTTTTAAACAAATGTCTATATTCAAAAATCTGATATTTTACTAAATGCATTTAACTGAATTTTGTTGTCAAAGTTTAAAGATTATGTTTACAAATAATGCTATCTGAAAAAGGCAGCAAACGATTGTCAGTATGATTATGAAAACAAAATATTATATAAAGACTACAAGAGAATATAGATTAATGAAAATCAGTTGTTGGTGTGGCAGAATATGGATCTTTTTGTTGTTTCTTTATGGGAACATGCTACTTCTATAACATTTATGGAATAACTAGCAATTTTTGGGGGGAAATCCTTTGCAAATCACTCATTATATTATAAAACTACTTAATAGGCATCTAAATGTACTACTATCTTAAAGAACACTTAAAATAGCTTAATATATGCCTCCTAGGAGCCAACTATAGGAAGGAAAAAAAAAAACACTCAGAGCTCTGTTTGTTTCTTTTTTTGTTTTAAAGAGAGATTTTTGCTATGGAGCATGTGTGCTTGCCAGAGAGATAGAGACAGAGAGACAGAAAGTGAGGAATCACCCCCCAGGGGGAATGGCCATACCTCAATCCCTTCTCTTCCAGTCTCTTTTTGGGATTTTGGGCATGCACACACATGGGCCTGGAGTGAGTTTTAAGCCACCAGGTCTGGGACTGGAACTGCAGTCGACTATGTGGGAGTCCAGTGACATAACCATTATGCCACCTGCTGGTCCTGCCCTATTTGTTTTTAATTTCCTAAAAACATCTATTCTAACAGAATAGTTAACATTCTCCCCTTATACTATGAATAAAACCTTGTCTAGGAAAATGCTAAGACTATTTAAAATCTGGTGAATAGCAACATTATAATCAACGGTGTGCCATCAATAGCAAAATAGGTAGAATAAAAGAATGTCAACTCTTTGAATATCCTTGATGAGGCTGTACCCTTCTGTCAAATAAAAGGCAACTTCAAAATATCCATGGAAAAATGGAATTAAAGTGTAAGTTTTTTGGTGCAAAAAGTTTTGAAATCCACAGTTTTTTTTTTTTTCTCCATCACTGACTTTTCCGTGAACTTACTGAAAACTCCTCACATTCGTGTTTTTCACTGTGTACTTAACAGTCCAGGTATATTTGTAACCATGCTTGGTAAGCCTATGGCACTGAGACTTGTCAGTTTCTGACACCCACTCTCTCCACTCCTCTCTTCCAAAAAGCTCCAAGATCTCATCCCCAGAGTTCCTGTAACACATCTTTATATATCATTCTCATTTCAGACTCACTGTATATGAGTCTAGGTAGTTTTGTTATCATATGCATTTTTCTTTTCTCCTAATAGATCTTTAACATTGTAGTGATTCTAACTATAACAGTAAAACTTCATACTGAGTAAAAATTCAGCTTGCTTTTGGGAAAAATACCTGTCACATTTACAGGTAATTACCAATCAGATCATCGTCCAGTATTGGAATAATGGAATATAATTTTCATTTTAAATTATTGTATTTGGATATCTTTGACTTTATTACTGTGGCATAAAACCATGATTTGGGGGAACAAGGGTGCTAAGAAGGCTGTGGAGAGAACTGATTTTTTTGTAGCTCTAGGAGCCAAGACAAAATAGAATTTTGGAAAAGAAATCCAAGCAATAAATCCTTTCTCTTATGGCAAATTCTACTTTCTCTCTTTTGTTGGCCTAGAAGATTAAAGAAGCAATTATCTTCTATTCCAAATGTTACTTCTGTCTCTCTGTCAAACTAGTTTCTTCCAAGGAGTTTTTCAAGATATTCACCAAGGGACCAGCAGTTAACGTAATGGCTATGTCGCTGAACTCCTATGTAGTTAACCACGTCCCGGACCGGGTGGCTTAAACTCACATTGGGCCCATGTGTGTGTGTGCCCAAGATCCCGAGAAGAAAATTGAGGAGAAGGGATTGTGGCGTGGCCATCCCTCCTGGGGGGTAATTTCTCGCTTTCTGTCTCTCTGTCCAGTCTCTGTTTTTTTGGCGAGCGCATGTACCCTATAGCAAAAACCTCTCAAAAAAAAATAAATAAATAAAAGATATTCACCAAATTTCAGCAACCCAACTGTAACTAGCACATTGACTTCCCAAGAAAGAATTTAATATGCTAAGTTTTATTTGTGAATATTTTTCCACATGAATATCAAATGTTTTGTAGAATTAGATCTATTACTTCAACTTCTACTGCTCCAAGAACTACATTACAAACAGCAGATTGCTAGTGTTTTTAATCTGCAACAAAGACCATTAAGTGGAGGGCCAGCAGGTGGCGTGGTGGTTGGGGCCACTGGACTCCCAGATGGCCAACCACGGTTCAGGTCCTAGAACTGGCGGCTTGCTTTCTCACTTTCCCTCTCTCTCTCTCTCACTCTGTCCCTCTCTGGCCAAATTAAAATAAATAAATAAAGCAAAATAAAATTATTTTTTAAAAAATATTTATTTATTCATTCAGTTATTTTAATTTGACCAGAGACACAGAGAGAGAGAAAGGGAAAGTGAGAAAGGAAGCCACCAGGCCCGAGACTCAAACCCTGGGAGTGTCCAGTGCCTTAACCACTATGCCACCTGCTGGTCCCCAATAAAATGATTCTTAAAAGGGAGTAAAAAGCCTTTAAAAATCAACAATGAGAATTAAAAATAAAACATACTGATTCCATGAAGACAAAAAATAGCAGATTAAAAGAGATCTATTATCAAATTATTAACTTTTAATTGAACCTCATGCTGATCATTTATTCACCAATAATTTGCAGTCACATCAGCAATTTAATTTCAATGTATAAATGTAATACATCAGATTTTCCATCAAATAAGATCATAAAGTTTAATTTGAAATCCCATTAAGTACCCAACACTTACCTCTGCATTGTAAAATTTGGTTTTCACATCCAATGGTTTGAGAACCTGGTTAAATAAAGCAGGAGAGTCTTATCATTTGACCATTTTTTGTTGTTGTCTATTTTTAAAAAATGAGAGGTACTAGGCTGGCCCTGTGGCCTATTGGTAAACAGAGGCAGATCTTACACGGTCAACTGAATTTTGGCCCTGGTGGCTTGGAAAGCACCAGGAGAGTGTGCATGTGTGTGTGCTCCAAATCCAGGGAGGACACAGAAAAGGAGAAGGGATCGCTGCATGACCATGTGCCACTGGGAGCTGCTTTCTCCTTCTTCCTCCTTCTCTCCCTGGTGAGCACAAACATCCTTTGGCAATAATAAAAAAAAAATTAAAAATAAATCAGAAGTATTAAATTTGTCAAGGACATTTTTCCAATTTTAATTGTTAAAAGGCTTTCCTAACAGGTATGCAATGTTTATAGGGAAAAAAATCTCACATATGTTTTTTTGAAAGGCTACCATTATTTCTTGACTGTTGATAGTTACAATTGGGTATTTAGCTTATAACATTTTTGTTAAACTGAACACACATATTCTCTGCACTTTTCTATATGTATACCTCACAAAATCTGCTTACAAAAAGCTACTGATCTTTTATTTTTAATGAAAAGGCATGCAAATGCATGATGAACCAAAACAACAGCAGAATTTTTTCTATCAATAGTATATATTTTTCCATTTACAGAAAAATTATAAATGCATAATTTGGGACCAGAAGGTGGTATGGTGGTTAAGGCAATGGACTCCCACATGGACAACCATGGTTCAAGTCCCAGACCTGGCAGCTTGCTTTCTCACTTTCCCTCTTTCTTGATGGTCAAATTTAAAATAAATAAATTTTTAAAAATTAAATAAATAATTATTTTTTAAAATATAG
>NW_006209026.1:0-981 GCF_000334495.1 Tupaia belangeri chinensis | reverse complement strand
ATAGTTTATTCACATCCCAGACCCAGTGGCTTGAACTCACACCGGGTGCATGTGTGTGCATGTCCAAGATCCTGAGAGGAGAATGGAGGAGAAAGGATTGAGGCATGGCCATCCCCCCTTGGGGGGTGATTTCTCGCTTTCTGTCTCTCTGTCTTTATGGCGCGCGCATGCACCCTATAGCAAAAACCTCTTCGAAAAAAAAAAATACAGTTTATAGTATCATATCTAGATATCTACCTAGATATATGTAGTATTCTCATTTTCCAACTCACACATGTGTTAAAACAGTGGCTTTAAAAAAATTATTTATTTAATTTTACTTATTATTATTACTTTTTAAGTTTGCTATAGGCATATGCGCTCACCAGAGAGAGACAGAGAGACAGAGAAAGTGAGAAAGCAAGCTACCAGGTCCAGGACTTCAACTTTGATCAGCCTTGTGGGAGTCCAGTACCCCAACCATCATGCCACCTTCTGGCCCCCTAAACTAGTGGCTTTTAATTATTTTTGATGGACTATGAAAACTGTGCATTAATACAAAATTCAATCAAAATTCCAGTGATTCATGGAGTTCTTAAGGAAGCATAGTTCACTCACTTCAAGTAAATAATCTCTCATTTAAATACTTCTTTAGAAATTTGATAATGTTTATATTCACCTTAGTACTCTTCCAGATTTGTGTGTTTGTTGACAGGTCAGGAAAAATATTTTCTTTTGGATAAAAAATCTTCAAGTTTCATTATGAAAATGTTACATTAGCAATGAAAAATTTTCTGCTTTTATTTAACTTAATTTATTCTCACTTTAGAATGCTAATCATAAAACAATCTGAAAATATTGAGCTATTTGCTTTATTTGAAACTTGTTTCCCTTGTGTAAACAGGATTAACTGTACACTTCCAAGATGACAAAAGGGCATCTAAAAACTTTATACCATTGTCACAGACAATACCTGAAATTTGAAGAACTTTCTAAAATACA
>NW_006209025.1:0-592 GCF_000334495.1 Tupaia belangeri chinensis | reverse complement strand
TCTCCAAACCAGGAGACGCAAATGGAAGAGGACTTCTTGATGACACAGCCACAAGTATTCTGCAAACTAGGCATTTTGAGGGAAAAGAAATCAAGGCTTCCCTTCTGATAATATAATTTGGCTTCCAGCACACAAAACTAGCATGGTAGCATGACTCCTTCCAGGCATCCTGTCTCAGTACCTGTCTTTGTCTCTCTTAACTTCTGTCTTGGTCTATGTGTCCTTTATTTTTTTAATTTTGCTTTTGGGAATTTTTGAAGGGAAAGCATTTTCTGCACTTTCTGGCCCCTCCTAGTGCATTATTTTGTAAAATAATATGCCTTCCATCTCCCAACCCAGGAGAGGCAAAGTGAAGAGGCCTTCTTGAAAACACAGCTACGTGGATTCTGCAAAGTAGCCATTTTAGGAAAACAGAAATCAAGACTTCCCACTGATAATTTTGATTCCAGCACACAAAACTAGCCTGTTAGGATGACCACTTCCAGGCCTCCTGTCTCTTTTCCTGTCTTTGTCGGGCTGCACATTGATCTTACTCTGAATCCTTGTTTTTTTGTTTTAATTTTTGCTTTGTAGAATTTTTTTAAGGGAAAGC
>NW_006209024.1:0-1818 GCF_000334495.1 Tupaia belangeri chinensis | reverse complement strand
CCTGTGTTGACCCTTTTATCAATGAAGTGACGGTATTTATAACTTCTGCATCAGTCCAAATCTTCACCATTTCTGTAGTTGTAATCTCTTATCTCTGTATCCTTTTCACAATATTCACAATGAAATCCAAAGAGGGACGTGGTAAGGCCATATCAACTTGCGCATCTCACTTTCTCTCTGTCTCAATATTCTATGGCTCTCTTATCTATGTGTACATTAGACCAAATTCATTTAAAGAAGGGAATACGGATATACCTGTTGCTATTTTTTATACTGTAGTAATTCCTTTTATAAATCCTTTTATTTATAGTCTAAGAAATAAAGAAGTAATAAAGGTAATGAAAGGCATTATGACAAAGAAAAAAATGTGTAACATACTAAAACAAATACCTCCTGAGAAAAATTGATTATAATTTGATAAAACACTTTCAACATCAAGCAATACTGTCAAAGTGTAAGATTAAACTTTGTATATAATATATTAAATTGCAAACATGATAATATGAGTTCAGATAGATTTATCTAAATAAATTCACAGATTAGATAATTTACCAAGATGTACTCAAAATCTAAGCAACTAGAAGTAAAATACTTAATTATTTTTGAGGGCACAAATTTCCGAGTGTAGTCACCCAAGAAACTAATTTTGTTAGTGTCTTTGCAATGTTCAACAAGTGCAACCAACACTAGGAATAGAAGTCAGTACATGTAAGGCAATGTCCATTTAAAATTAATTACATGTTTCTTGAGTCTCAAGACATAACTGTCACATTCTGAAATATAAATCTAGTTTAAACATCATTATCTGACAGAAGTAAATGGGTATGGTTAAATTTGCTTCTCAACTTTCTTTGAATTTATGAAGAGATTATGCTAGAATATGGGGTTATGCTGGATTTTTATTTTCTAATCAAGATGATTTTTCTCCTTACTGATAATCATTTATACTCTCAAGTTCTTTGAAATTAGAGTCTCTATAAAGGGGGTTTATCTATTTCTTGATATGAGAAATATTATTAATGTTGAAATCCCTATGGATTTGAATGTTTTCATATAATTTGACTTTTTTGTCTTTCATATACATTGATGCAGTTTCTAAATGTATTAACAAAATCTAGTTGTTTTTAATGCTTTTCCTCCCTGTCCCTGTTGAAGATATGTCGTAGTTTTATGAACAGTACTAGGGAGAAATGTTCACCAGTTGAAATATCCATTTTGTAAGACAAATAATAATGCGATTGAATGTATGGAAGAAAATTAAATGAAAAATAAATAAATAAATTTTTAAAAATGGCAATACTTCATGAAAGAAACAACTCTGGACCTGGATTGAAAAATTACAGGCCTCTGCACAGTTCAGGGATTTGAAGCCTCTTAAGGATTCTACTTTTTAGCTCACAAAACCAAATTTGAATTAGTCTCAACCACAGTGGTATAGTCACTAGAGCACCACTGTAAAATATGGAGTCACATGAGAACATGTGAAGTTCTGGGTTTCAGATCCTGTGTCTGACAAAGAAGAGTGTTCCTGAGAGTGACTTCAGTGACTGTATTTGGAAGCCTGAGGGAGATCATGGAGTGACGACATGGCCAATCACAGTTTGTATTGTGTTCCTGGTGGCGTATGTGTGTTTTCTCTCTCTCTCTCTTTCTCTCCCTCTGACATAAATAAATTAAATAAACTTAAAGAAATGTTAAAAAAATCTAGTTGTTTCTATCTTGATATCACTCCTTGTTTATTATTATGAATACTTCTAATGTGTATTCCAATGAGTCTTACTGATAAGTTTATATATTTTATAAACAGACCAATTTGCT
>NW_006209023.1:0-1845 GCF_000334495.1 Tupaia belangeri chinensis | reverse complement strand
AGATACTTACACACTCATGTAACACACACACAGATTAAAAATTTTCTAGAGTAGCTACACTCTTCCTGCGCTTTCATTGCTTTTTTAATTATTATTTTATTTTATTTTATTTCTTTTGTGTGTGTGTGTGCTTTTTTTTTACATTTTATTTATTTATTTATCTACTTTCATTTCATTTTCTTCCATACATTCAATCACATTATTATTTGTCTTACAAAATGGATGCTTCAACAGGTGAATATTTCTCTCTAGTTAATGATTATTTTGAAGAGAATAGCCTGTAGTGGAAGTTTAAATGAAGCAATCTCATACTACCTCCCACAGAGAAGTATTTACCTTGTTCAGAGTAGGGGACATGTATCTGTGACCTTGGCAGGTTCTGTGCAGTCTAGCCTTGTGCATTCCACGGATTATGGAAGATCCATCCAGGGCACGAGGGTAGCTGATGCTTACTTTTACATTTTTAGACAAATAAATATTACACTTCTAGCCACAGAAATATAATGTGATGTCTAATTAAAATGACATTTGTACCATTAGGTTAATAATTCTGAACACTTTTTAAATTCCGAAATGTGTCCAGCTCAAAAAATATCCTATTATATTTCTGTCTTTGATTATGCAGATAAAAAAGTCACTGTTTTGGAGTCAGGGATAGAAGTTACATATAAATCTACTTTTTATATAGACATTCAACCACTGAATATCATTACAGCTTACTAAATAAATTTTCTCTACATGAATACACTCTGTATTAATCTAGTTAAAGATATTCTCATACATGTTATCATCAACAGATAATTTTCCATTTTTGTGTCCCTTAAATGTTTGGGGGAGAGTGAGAGGAAGGGAATCAAAGGAGAAAAGAAATAAGTAAAATATTTAAGGGACGTGCAAACTTAGACTCAGCAGTTTGGAACAACATTTGCCTTCCCTGATTTTGTTAAGTCCATGACTTGTCTTACATTGTTTTTGTCAGGGGTTGTTGTTAATAAAACCAGTGTGTGTTATTATTTCAATAAAATAGAAAATAGAAAACTTCTTCTTTCAGCTGAGGTGAAGAATAGAATATGAATTAATGCATAATGAAGACTGGGATAACCCAGTGTGGAATCACCACAGTAACATCTATCCCACTGTGCAAGCTGATGGCTGGTGATAAGGACTTGGCTGAGAACAGCATATCCAGAGGAATATTTATCCTTGAGACTGACCAGCCCTGACTATATGAGATACAATACTTAAATCAGTAATTATTCATGGTGTGATTTGAATTCTTTGACTTGTTTGTTAAACGTCAGAAGACTTGTTTGCTATTCAGTGAGACAGAAAGAGAAAGCATCCCCTCAATGGGGCATGGTTGGACTACAATCCCTTCTCCTTCATTCCTCCACAGGATTTTAGGCACAGATGAACACAATTGTTTTCAAGCCACCAGGGCTAGGATTCAAACTACATGTTTGGTCATGTGGGATTAGCTCCCCTAACTATAAGACATGGAGCCATCTTTTGGATTTTCATTTTCAAAGGATGTAAAAGTTTTATCTTTTTGTTTGTTTACTAGAGGGCATCTGAACTCTCCAGAGAGAGGAAGAAGAGAAAGCACCCCGTAGGGAATAGGCATACCTCAAGTCCTTGTCTTACGTCATCTTTCTCTCCCTTCAGGGTTTAGGGCACTTGTGTGCATATGCACCAGCATGTTTCTCAAGCCACAGGTCCCAGAACTCAAACCATACATTCAGCCAATGGGATCAAGCTACTTTAACCACCAGACCATGGATCTGGCCCAAGATTTTGCCTTTTAAAATAAAAATGTGAAATGTAGTAATTGAGGTTCTACCTGTT
>NW_006209022.1:0-535 GCF_000334495.1 Tupaia belangeri chinensis | reverse complement strand
AATCTTCATTCCCTTAAAAATCTAGTTCTATTAAGCCTTGTGGAACCTTGTCCTGAAGGCCCGTGGCTTCTTCTGCCTGGATGGGAGGAGCAGAGTGAAAATTAACAAGAAACAAGGTGGAGCTAAGAGCTGGAGAAAAAGGGGGCCTTTTTAAAAAAAAAATAGAAAAAGGAAAATATTAAAAAAAAAAAAAAAAAAGGGAAGACAGAAGCAGGGAGAGACAGGAACTGAGAGACAGAGAAAGAAGGCTGGGGTTGCAGAGGGGTGCCTCCCTACCGTTAGCTCGTTTGTTGGAGGCTGAATTATTAGTAGAAAATCTTCATTCTCTTAAAAATTTAGTTCACTGTAGCCATGTGGAACCTTGTCCTGAAGGCCCATGGTTTCTTCTGCCTGGATAGGAGGAGAAGAGCAAAAATTAACAAGAAAGAACGTGGAGCTAAGACCCATTGAAAAACTGGGCCTTTTTTTTTAATCAAAAAAAAAGGGAAAAAAGGAAATATTATCAAAAAAAAAGGGAGGACAGAAGCAGGGAGAG
>NW_006209021.1:0-551 GCF_000334495.1 Tupaia belangeri chinensis | reverse complement strand
GGATCCCTGGTAGCTGTGTATGATGGTTTTGGTTCTTTTCAGGTAACAAAAATGCTCTAAACAAGCTAGATTATTGTGACACTGGTAATGTAGTAAATGTAATGGACTGTATAGTTACCAAAATTTAAAATGGTGGAGTTTTTATCAAGGGAATTTACATAAAATCCTAGGCACTTACACTATTATTTTCTGAATGGAAAATTTGTACCAAAAAGACTATGGAGCTAAGTTACCTCTTCCTGGAACTGTGGCTGCTCCACTAACACTTGGGGCCACAGTTCAAGGTCATAGGAGAAACAATGGTTTACTGTAAACCAGTATTTTCCATCCACAGACAACAAAGTACGTGATGCCTCCAGGTGGACCTCGGACAACTGCCATAGGCTACATGTGCTTTGGTCCCTGATGCCCTTCTTTCATTGTAGAGGATGTTCAAACACCACAAGCATGTTCTGGCCTCTGTGTTCGCCACTGTGGAGACCTGCAGTCACCCCTATATCTGCACAGCACACCCTAAGGGCATTGTCTCTACACTGTCTACCATGTGGGCA
>NW_006209020.1:0-486 GCF_000334495.1 Tupaia belangeri chinensis | reverse complement strand
AGTCCAGTAACTTAATTTACTCTTTGGACTGGTTTCTGGTAATAGTAAACTTTTAATTTAAAAACATTAACATATTTTAGCTTTCCTACATGTAATCCATTTTACACTCTTGAGAAAAAAATAATGGGAGAACTTGATGTCATGATCTCAATGCAGAGAATGTTTTACTATTTAGTTACATTTCTTGGTTTAACATTTAAAATGTTAATTTATAAAAAGTAAATCATGTGATGTTAATTTACATTACGTAGAAATATTGCATTGAGAAAATAGAGGCTTCAAACTTAAAAATAGCAACAAAAATAGTTCTGCAGCTTTAGAGAATTAATAAAAAGCTATTGTTTATATCAGTGAATTTTGATGTATCAATAGAGAATGGTTACCAGAATTACCTGTGTAGATGACTATTTAAAAATGTGCATAATTTTCAGAATCCTTGTGTGTCTATTTTTTTAAGGGGGTTTTGCTTAGGGTAACCTGTGCTTG
>NW_006209019.1:0-500 GCF_000334495.1 Tupaia belangeri chinensis | reverse complement strand
TCTAACTCCATTTTCTACTCCAATTTGAAAGCGAGTAAGATAACAACAAACATTCACACCCACCAGAGGGTGGAAAATCCCAATATTCCATACCGTACCAACCTCATGATGGGTCTGCAGTTGGGTCCCTGAACAAGAGAAAGCTCAGGCAGTTTATCTGGGAGGCAATCCCAGAAACACCTGCAGGGTTGGGAGGGGACTTCTCAGTAAAGGGAGCCCAGGTGGGGCCCAACATCAATAGTTTAACACTGGAGATGCCTGGACTCTATCCCAAACCACATGGGGCTCAGGCATCACCTCTCCAGGAGAAAGGAGCTGCAGGTTTAGACTCAACACCTTTTGTCAAGGGCTGGGAGTTATTCCATGGACTTCCCTCCCAGCACCTAGTGTGCTATATACAGAGGCAGGATCATCTTATGGAGGGTAACATGTCCCCTCAGAGGCTAACTATGGATGCTGTGACTGGAAGTGTGGCCAGAGTGTCTTGAAATGTTGGGACC
>NW_006209018.1:0-1217 GCF_000334495.1 Tupaia belangeri chinensis | reverse complement strand
TCGTAAGTGGTTAAAATGACTCCTTTTCCTTCACGATTTCTCATCTTAGGTTCCTGCTTCGAGACCCCGCTTCGAGACCCCTCACACCATGGTCATAAACATTTTTTCTTCTTTTTTATTTTTTTTGGAGAGGTTTTTGCTATAGGGCGCGTGCACTCGCCAGAAAGACAGACAGAGAGAGACAGAGAGACAGAAAGCAAGAAATTACCCCCCAGGGAGGACGGCCACGCCGCAATCCCTTCTCCTCTATTCTCTCAGGATCTTGGGCACACACGCACACGGGCCCGGCGGTGAGTTTCAAGCCCCCAGGTCCGGGACGCAAACCGTGGTTGACTACATGGGAGTCCAGCGACATAGCCATTATGCTAACTACTGGTCCCAGTCATAAACATTTCCTACATATTTTTAATTGCACCCGTGTCCGCTCCCTCTGGCAATAAATCAACACAGACATGTACAGACGTGATTCCAGGCCCTGCCGAGAACTTGACATATGTCGTATTCAATACATACTTTATCTTGGGATAAAGGGACACACATTTGCCAGGTACATCACAGTCTCAGTATAATACAGACAGCTTAGCACTGACTTTGGGCTTTTTCAGAATATTTTTAGAGTTTGCTATAGGGCACATGTGCTCACCAGAGAGAAAGCAAGCCACCCCGTCCAGGACTCAAACCGTGGTCTGCCATGTGGAAGTCCAGCACCACAAGCGCCATGCCACCTGCTGGCCCCAGCTTTGGGCATTTCTAAATACAACCTTGAGGTGAAATGTTCAAAACCTGTTTAATATGTTTTCGTTAATGTCTGTAGAGTCAGCTTTTTTGTTTTTGTTTTCCCTTCCAATGGGTGCCTGCACTCACTGGAGAGAGACAGAGAACAGTGAGAAACCTCCTCCCAGGGGCATGGCCACATGCAATCCCTTCTCCTCCCTTCTCCTTTTGGAATTTTGGGCACACACGTACATGCAGCCAGTATGATTTTCAAACTGCTGGGTCTGGGACTCAAACCAGAGTCAGCCATGTGGAAACCCAGCACCACACCACCATGCTACCTGCTGGCCCTCAATAGTCAGTTGTTAAAATACATATTAATTAAATATTCTTCAGCATGTCTAAGACCTACATAGACAAATACATGGCTTCCATGTGAAGATACATTTAATATATTTTAAGAGTCGCACAGGGGACCAGCAGATGGCATAACGATTACGTCC
>NW_006209017.1:0-3500 GCF_000334495.1 Tupaia belangeri chinensis | reverse complement strand
GGAGTCTAGTATTTCTCGTATATTATCCTAGTTTTTTGTTATTTTCTCAATCTTTTTGCTTTTTTTTTTTAGATCAGAGGTTTTATCTTCTACATCAGAGATTCGGTCTTCAGCATGGTCTAAAAGACTTTTAATACTTTCAAGAGAGTTTTTTATTTCCTGTACTACAGACTTTATCTCTAATAGTTCCATTTGATTCTTTCCCAGAGTGTCCATTTCTTCTTTCATATCCTGGAAGGACTTCCTAATCTCATGTAGTTTGTTGTCTCTTTTCTGTTCCAATTCATAGAATTTGGTAACCACGAATGTTCTAAATTCTTTGTCTGACATCTTGGTTACGTCCTCAATAGTTACAAGAGATGGAGGGGAGTTACCATTTTCCTTTGTTGGAGACATATTTCCTTGTTTATTCAGACCTGTGGCTCTTCTTCTACTTCTAACCATTGGAAGATGTATTCACTTTGAATACCTCTTACAGGAACGTTTTGCCCACTAGGAGTAAGTGAGTTTTCCTTTTGCTCCAAATTAATGTTTGCTGAAGTCTCTCTTCTGTTGGTTTTACTAATGTAGTTTCAAGAGGGGCACTCTACTGAGGTGTCTGAAAAGCAATATCTCCTTTTTCTCAGGAAGATCAGTACAAGGGAAAATCCCAGATAATGTTATATTACTAGAGAATTTCAGATATCTAAATATAGATCTGTCTAGTCCCTCTGGCAGAGTGAAAGATGAAGAGGAGAGGATATTAGGTGAAACCATAAAAGGAAAAAAAAAAACCCACAAAGAAATAAAGAAAAAGTCACATGCTGCACTAATGTGGGGCACAGGATTTCATCAAAGGCATGCAGCTGGGTCTGTGGCCTGCTGCTGGGGAAAGGACAGGCTGTGGGAGGAGGAAGACCAGGAAATTAACAAGAGAATGAAGAGGCTCAAAAATCAAAAGCAGAAAATACTAGCTACCTACCTAGGGGGCGGAGGCTTGGGCTGGGAGTCTGCAGGTGAGGTGAGGGGGCAGCCATGTCCCTGACTCAGAATCCCTGGCTCACCAAAGGCCTGCAGCTGGGTCTGTCAATATTTTTCTAATAGTTTACTTTTAGTTTGTAGAAAACTTACTAATTTTATGTTATTTTTGTATATTGCAACATCACTGAATTTGTTGAGTACTTCTTAATTATTTTTTTGTGTGTATGCATGAAGCCTCCAGGAATTTTTATAATTAAGATTATATCATCAGAAATTATTTTACTTTATTTTTTTTTCTATATACATTCCTTACTTTTTCTTTTTTTCTAATTGTTCTGAGTAGGACTTCAGTACTATGTTGACTACAACTGGTGACATCTTTATTTTTCTCTTAACCTTAAAGAAAATCTTTCATTTTTTTCACGACTGAGTATAAAGTTAGCTATGGGCTTGCCATATATATGACCTTTATTATGTTGAAGTTTATTCCAATAATTAGTTGTAAGTATAAAATAACCTAGCTTTCATTAAAAAATAAAGAGCAGATGTACATTCAATTACTAGAATAATTTTCATACAATAAAACCTAAAGAAAAAGCTGAAAGTTATAAATTACATACAAATTTTAAGTACTTATAATGTTTATCAAAATTTTCCAGTAACATAGAGCAACTAGGGCCAGCAGGTGGCATGGAGATTAAGGTGGCTGGATACCACATTTCTGACTGTGCACTTCAAGTCTCAGAATGATGACTAGAAAATCATGCTGGGCATGTGTGCATATTTTCCCAAAATCCAGAGAGGAGAATGGAGGAGATAGGATTGCAGTATGGCTATTCCCCCAGGGGAGTGATATTTTTACTTTCTCTCCCTCACCCCCACGCCCCCTGCCCACTTTGGTATGCACTTGTAGACCACAGCAAACTAAAAAGAAAAACATTATAATAAGGGAGTCAAAATTAAAATTAAGAAAAAGAGAGTGGGACTAGAAAACCAGAGAAAGTAAAAGATATTTGCATTATGTATATCATGTATAGTAAATCAAACCAGAATACATCAAAATTCCATCACATACAAAAATAAAGAAAACCACTTAAAAAAAGGTCAAAATTTAAAATAAGTGGTACAAAAATGAGGGCAAATGAAAAGTCAATAATCTGTGAAAAAGTGTAAAGAAATATTTATTTAAACGTTTTAGCCTCTGGATAATGCTAATTAAAATCATGATGATATAGTGTAGTTTTATATACACATCATTTCTTCCAAAATTAAAAAGACAGCATTACAATAATGATTGGGGAAAACATAGAAAAGACATTGAATGTTGAAGTGGGGAGATTAATGTCTCTGTACTGACTGACATGCATGGCATTCCCTTCTGAAAAAACAATGTAATACACTGTAAAGTTATATGTAATCCAATGTAATATAAAGATTATGATGATAATAAAAAATAAAAAATTTAAAAAAAGACAGCATTACCATATTCTTCCAAAGTTCTGGGACATCATGTCATACATGGAAGACTAGTGGGCATTTAAATTAGTATAGCCACTTTGGAAAACCCTTTGGCAATATGTATGGAAGTTGCTTAAATGCCTACAGTGTTCTCTGTACCGAAATTCTCTGAAATTATTGCTAGAGATACATCAACTCCAGTCATATTCTAGTTTGTTCATAGCAACAGACCTGACATACCATCTTTTTGTTAGAAATAGACCATGTCATTGTCAACAGAGTAATGCATATACCTACCTAGGGGGTGGAGGCTTGGACTGGGGGTCTGCAGGTGAGGTGAGGAGGCAGCAATGTCCCTGACTCAGAGTCCCTGACTCGCCAAAGGCCTGCAGCTCGGTCTGTCAATATTTTAAAAGTTTACTTTTAGTTTGTAGAAAATCTACTAATTTTTATGTTATTTTTGTATATTGCAACATCACTGAATTTGTTGAGTACTTCTTAATTGTTCTTTTGTGTGTATGCATGAAGCTTCCGGGAATTTTTATAATTAAGATTATATCATCAGAAATTATTTCACTTTATTTTTTTTATATATACATTCCTTACTTTTTCTTTTTTTCTAATTGTTCTGAGTAGGACTTCAGTACTATGTTGACTACAACTGGTGACATCTTTATTTTTCTCCTAACCTTAAAGAAAATCTTTTATTTTTTCACCACTGAGTATAAAGTTCAAACCTTTGCACTCAGATCATTGAATTTGTAGAGAATATTTAGTTGTATCTAGCAATTGGATTTGACTCTGGGTGAGAACTTGAGCAAATACACTAGGCATGTATGGACTCTAGATGAGGACATGGAAAGTACACTAGGCATGCTTGCCCTCCATAATGAAGGCATGAAGAAATGGAGGAGAATGGATCACAGCATAGCCATATCCCATTTTGGGTGTTTTATGTCTCTTTCATCTCTTTCTATGTCTCTTTGGCAAGTGAACATACACTCTGCCAAGTAAAACAAATAGCTTTTAAAAATCTTTTAAAAACTAAAGAGTAAATATCTCATGCCAGATATTTTATTATT